>NC_142065.1:156331253-156633753 GCF_059756535.1 Pantherophis guttatus
TGGGGGGGTGGGAGGAAGGGATGGGGAAAGGGAGCAGCAGCCCAAGGGCTTCTGCCACTTCCAAGTCCGCTTGGGGAGAGCCGGCGGGAGGGGCCGGGGAAGGGGAAGGAGGGGAGGGGTGGGGGCGAAAAGTTTGCGCGGGTTCGCTGCTCCGGGCCGGCGGCTCGTCGGGTGTCCTTCTCCCGGGTCAACTCCTGGCGACGCCAACTGGGAGCAGAGGTTGCAAAGGGGGGGCTGGCGGTGCTGCTGGGATGCCGCTGCCCCCGGACCGGGCGCGGGGATGCCAAGCGCCGTCGCCACGCCAAAAACTCGCGGAGGCAATGTTTTCATTTACAAGGTTGATTTCTGACCTTCCCGCGCCCCCCTCCAACGCGCGCGTACACACGCCCTTGGGGCTTTCCTCCTCCTCCCTTCTTTTTCCGTGGCTGTTTGAAAAAGTTACTTCGGAGACCAAACAAAGCTCGGCCGCCTCGCGCCGCGGTCCCTCTGCCCGAAGATGTGAGCCGGGAGGAGATGGAGGAGGCGGAGGGAGGGTTGACTCGCTCCGGCGACGCGCAGCCCAAATCCGTTTAGTCGGTCCGGCGCTCTCCCCTCGTCGTCTTCTCCTTCCACCCTCGATTACTTCTTCGCCGTCGTCTTGGGGGAAGAGAAGGGAGCAAACAGCAAACGGAGAGACGTTTGAATTCAACCCTCTTCCTTTCTCGGCTGCCTCTCCCCAACCCCCCGGCAAGCCTTTCTCCGAGATCAAAGAGTCTCCAAGCGCAACTTTCTCGCCCGCTGGCTTGTTTAAAAAAAAAAAAGCTCGTGGATTTGGGCGACGCTGGTATTTATTGCGCTGATAATAGCTTTTTCATTGTGCGGAAAACGAGGTCGATCCAGTCTTTCCTTTTCCTCCCATCAATTGGTCTCATCAAGAAAGCAAACAGTAAAAAGGAGTAAAGCCCCCGTACATACTGATCACACCGGATGGGAAATGTCAGTCACTCCTCCACCTTCCAAAGAGTCACAGATCAAACAGTGGCACCACCGAAGAGGATTACTTTAATGCCTCGCTTCCCTCCCTCTCTCTCTCTCTTTCTTCCAAAAATCGCAGTTTCTTCTGATACTAGAATTATGCAAACACGTTTTTAACAGGGATTATTGTTTATAGTTGATCTCGATCTGAAACAGAAAACAAACAAAAGCCCCCACCGGACAACCCCCAGAGATACTGTGTGAAAGATGGGGGATTCCAGAGAGAAGCCGAGACATTCACAGGGTGGGAGAGATTAACGTGACCTATCCCCCCCCCCGGTTAAAACTCCTGGGAGAAAGAGATCTACTCTCCCTCTCTTCTCATTTCACTGAAATATAGCACACATTCAGATCCCAGAGCTTTCAGACAGTCTCAACTGATAGACAGACACATCGAGCTGCTTTTCCTGCTTCAGATTTTTTTTACTCCTCCTCCTCTTGCCAACGTCACCCTGACAATTACAAATAGCTCTCATACAAACCCATACCTGTCAATCTTTTTAATTGCTTTGTTTAATTTTAATGTTTCTTTGGGTTGCTTTTTTTGTTTTGTTTCTTCCAGACTAAACAACACACGGCAAACACCATAGCAGAGATTTTATTTTATTTTATTGTTCCTGGAAAACGAGGCTTGTTGTACAGTAGAACTCAAAATAGTGATAGTCTGGTTTTAAAGGCAAGTATTGACTGCGCAGTTCAAGTTCTCCGGAGCTTGACTGCCAAGGATTTGGGAAAGGGAGGCATACATAAAGCAAGCGACCACCACCACACCACATTGAGGCATTTTAAAAAGTTTGTTTTATGGAAAATCATATATGTAAGATTTTTACATTTTTAGACACAGATAAGCTATATAAAAAGAGAAATCACTTTATGGGGGAGGTGGAAGGTTAAGACGTTTGATAAATTTTTTAAATTGAAATTTCTTGCCAGAATCTTAAAAAAAGGTACCTTTGTGTAAAAGGTAAACTGATTTCTTAAATAAAACTTTTAAGAAAGGATTTCTAACTTACTTGAAATCACTGTAATCAAGAGTTAAATAAGTAATTTTTCTTTTCTAACCTGTGCAAAGCTGTTTCGTGTTTACTGTAATTAACACTAAGCATTGATTCCCAGGGCATAGTTTCAGACAGATCCCTAGTTTTTCTGCATCTGGCAACATCAAAGATTTGCACCGAAAGCATCTTGTATAGCAAATCTTCCTCGAAAGTGATTTGGTGTGTGTATGTGTGTGTGAGAGAGGTCTGTTAAGTGGGTGTATAAAAACTCTTTTGATCGCGCAATGTCTCCTCTAAAGTAAATTTACGGAGTTTAGTGCAGCTTTCTCCCAGATAAATAGGTATAAAGCTAATAATTTAAACAGACACTATCTCTGCAATATTGAGCATAGCAGAAATGTGAAAGGTCGATCATAGATTAAAAAAAACAATACTGAGGTCAAAAATAAATATGGCAACATTGTTTAAGACCATATTTAACAGGGTGAGGAGGGGGGGGCAAAAAAGCAATCAATGCATTTTCCAGTCTTATTTTGTCATATGGGAACGTTATAAAACCACGAGGAGCTGAAGAATATAGGAAGTAGTTATTAGGAATCCTATTATTATTGCTATTACTACTGCTATTGCTACTACAATTACTATCATTCGGAGCTCACATATTCACGCCTGCCCAGATTTTAAAATATGCTTTCGATCCTTCCGTAAATCTCTGGTGCCTTTACAGTATTTTCACCCCAATGCAAGCGCAGTTTCCAGTCGCGGTCGCAGGCGGCTCTGGTTTGATTTGTACCACCTTACGAGGAAGTGAACGTTTCGCACGGAAGGGGAGGGGCCTGTCTTAGCAGCCAGCGGCTCTAGCAGGCTGCTAATAACATTGCCAGATTAGCTGCAACTTCTTGCTCCCAGCCTAACCTTTTATTGAACTAATCCTACATTCGAGTTTTCTTTTTTCTTCTTCTCTATTTTATATAGGAACGGTTTAGAAACCATCAGTTCCGGGTGTTGTGTTCTTTTCTTTAAGGAAAGAGCTGGGGGGGAGGGTAGACGCGGCAGGTTGGAATATGCAATCAGTCTCTTCCTTAGCAAGCAAATCAGTCTCCTTCACCAAAAAAATGAAATAGAATAAGGTCGGGGATTTGCTCCTTCCTCTGCCCCAAAAGTACGTTTTCCTTCCTGAGTGAAAGGCAAATCTTTCAGTTTCTGCACGCACTCGAACGCTGTGTGATTCTGCCCGTTTTGTTCTAGGACTGCACAAAGCAGCGCGCGGGGGCTTGGCTTGTTCCTGCGACAAGATCAAGTTTTAAGCAAGCTCAGCTCAGAAACGAACTTTGCCCGTGTTTTTTTTTAAAAAAAAAAAAACCTAAAGACGGGACGCAGAAAGACCGCCGCAGGCGAAACTGCCGCAGCGGCTGCTAACTGCTGATCTAATCTTTCCGAGTGGTGGAGGGGCTGGAAAGGGAGGACTTGGAGCTAGGCGGCAGCCCGCTGCATTAGACTTTATTTACATACACAAATCGCAATATACCGAGCCTGCCTGTACTGGAGGGTTGCACGCTTGCGAAAGACTCCTCCTAGGTTGGAGAGCTGCGAAAGGTTGGTCGATGACTTTCCACGGGAGGATCAGCGTGTGCCTGAAATCTCGGGGAGCTTGGCACCGTTGGCTGAACCAACAGCATCTGATTTCTCCGGGGAGACCTTCCCGGGTGTGTTTGAGTGCTCCTCCGACCCGGCCCATCGTGGACATGTCCTACTCGCGTCACTTTATGGATTTCCAGGGCTCGTCCATTCCCACTTCCATGAAGAAACTGGTGGTGACTAAGCTGAACTCAAACTTCCGAGAAGCCGTTTCCCTTCTCCACGACGCGCCCGTGCCGCTCCCGGGAGACGGCGATCTGCTTGTTAGAAACAGGTGAGAGAATCCATTCCCCTCCCGCCTTTTCCTCCCACTCCCAAGGCTTTGGCACCTCCGCCATAACTGGAGAAGGAGCAGGATATCCCTCCCGTTGCTACCCGCCCCGAATCTTTTCCCAAGCAAAGGTAGGATCCTTTGCGCCCACCCCACCCCTCCCGCGCAGGCTGGCGCTCTTTGCGATCCTATCGAGTTGCATCATCTGCCTTGGACTGTTGGCATACTTTATTGTCCCAAATATTCTTCCCCATAACCCCGCGTGCCCACTTCCGTGCAAGCAAAGCGGCCGTTCAGTTGACGGTCGGCCGCCAACTCCTCCATATTTTATGGGCAAAAAGTGGGAAGGCAATTATGCTTTCTTCCCCCCCCCCTCCGGAAAAAAAAATCCATCACCCAGTCAAGAAAAAGATGAGAAAAGTCGTGAAGCGACTTTATCTGGAGCCTGTAGGTGACATCAAGGTGCAGAAGAAGAAACTTCGACAACCAGGAAATGAATTTCCAAGCCCCTCCCAGGCTGGGTAGGATTGCGGCCACAAACTGAGAGTGCAAGGGGTATGGGTAGGCGGCCCTTTCTTTGCCGTATAGCCCTGGATAGGAGATGGCTAGTTGCTATATATAATAAAGACTGACAGATCTGTGTGGATCTCCACGTGCGGTTAGTGCCGAGCAATTGGGACGTAGAATTAGAGCTTAGGTTATTTATCGTCATCTTGGGCTGGGTGCGCGCGCATGTACCACACTCCAGACAATATTTTAGACTAGAGGAAGTTGTGTACAAAACTCTACCTTTCCCCCCTCCCCATCGCAGTCTTCCACGTCACTAACCTTAAGCGTGTTCAGAATTAACAGAAAAGCAAGGGACCTCCATGGTATGGGGCTGCCACCCACCTTTCCCTGTCGCTCCTCAGCTGGTTAATTCTACTACCCTTTTTTTCCCCCTTCACAACAAAAGCAAGGATAAAAGCAGATGCAGGAGGAAGGTGCAACCCCCTGCACAATCGCTTTCCATTTACACGGAAGGAAGGCCTTACCGATTTCGGTAAAAATTTACTTCCTCCCACTCCCTGGAAGCCCGCTGCCTTTGACAGTATATGACTATTGTTCTGCAGTTAGATACTGAGCGCAGGCTTGCATAGCTTTCTTAGAGCTTTAAAAAGCACTGCTTTATGTAGGATCACTTTATAGCAAAAACAAATATATGTTCGGACAGAATATAGTTTCTCCAAATGGATTTAGTCTGGTCTTTTTTTCTGTTTTTAAGATTATTCCCCTCCTAGGTACTTCCATTGTGTAAAAACAACTTTTCAGAACCAAAAATCTAAAGATCGGGCAGGGGGGGGAGAAGCAGCTGTCCTTATCTTTTAGTCTGTGATTTGTGGGAAGATCTTTAAGAGTTTATTCAGATTCAAGGGTTGCTGTCTCTAAAGCGTTTTCTTTTAATGTGGCTGTAGGAACTTTGGGATAATCCGAGATTGCCTTTCACTACTTTTTTTGAAGTAGTATTGAATCTGGTAGATTCAATTAGATAAAGTGCAATGACTAGAATGAAATAAATGATCAGTGAATCTCACAAAGCCAGGTGTTGATATAAATGACAATAGTTATCCTAGCTCTGCCTGAACCATAGGAATATACTGCATGCATGTACTGTGCAGCATTACCCACATTATAAAGTCTTACCTCTCTGATGTCAAAGGTTTGAATTATTGCAGCTATCAGAAGGCAGCATTTAGAAAACAAGTACCTGAACGTTGCTAATGTTAAAGGTGAAAGTGATACCTAGTTCTGGGTACATTGAAATCCACTTGGGGGGGGGGGGGAATTGGCTGATACAAAAGGGTACAGGACCATACACCTGACTGTCTCTGGCATCAAAACATTGTTACGTCCTTGTTCTCAGATCCCCTCCTCCACAGCATTTTCTCCCCCCCTCTTTCCCCATGCAATTTGAAAATTTATGCATGCAGTTTATTTTTTTTTTCAATGTAGCTCCCATTCTTCTTTTTCTGCTGGGTGGGCTCTCTGGGGAGTTCAAGAATGCTTGTACGCTCTCCAAAGTTAGAGGAATGGGGGATGCCAAGTCTCAAACGTATAAGGCCATCTCTTTCTCCCTTCCCCCTCTCTATGGAAAACACATTTTGAGTTTGCAAAGGTGCATGTGAAAAATCAAATTGGGAGTTCACAACTTTTGTGTCATGTGGATTGTGTGAGGTGATCTCCTGCCCTCCCCCTCCTTTTTTTTTTTCCTGGAGGTTCTCACACAGGCAACAGCAGAGATCTCATTAGTGCAAAATAAAGTGTGTTAAGATACAGTTCTTTGATGCCTGTTTTTACTCTTTGAAAGCTTCCTCAGGTTTGGCTACACACTTTCATTTTTTGTAGTCTGGGAAAGTGTCTGCACTCTCATTAGAATAAGTACAGTCACCTGGATTTATTTAGCCTTGAAAATTCATTCTGGTCAATCACAAGACAAGAGAGAAGGAAAGAAGGCAGGAAAAGATGTTTAAGAATACCACTACATTCTTACAGATTTACTACTTACTCACCTGAACATGCTTATAGTACAGAGCTAACCTTTACATTTTGTCTTGTCTGTGACTCTTATACCCATGTATGCCTGAATGACATTTATGTTGCCTTGGGCTATTGAAGTTCATTTGACTTCATTTAACTTTTTTCCTTTTTTTAGAACAAGATTTCAATTTAGATGAAATCCTTTCTGCCTCTGCTTGGAAAATGTGCCTATCCTCACCACCGAATAGATATGCAGTAGGATATATTTTGAATGGTAGAAATAAACCCCCTGCAATATTTATAGAGAAAAAGTCATTGGAAAATACAGCAGTACATTGTATTGTATTGTGACCAGTGTGATTTTGTGATCAAAATCAGGAAGAAAACATAGTAAACTAAACATTCTAAACATAGTATTTAGGAAGTTATATATCTCTGCCCAGCCTCTGTCTCAACCCAGAATGCTAATTTCTGGCTTCCTGAGCAAATGCAAGACTCAGCACAGGTATGAGAAGCAACTTTGTGGCAAGTGTCTGATTTTTATAGAAGTGCAGTGTGATAATAAAACATAGGTATAAAAATCTGGAAAAGAAAAATTGAGGATGGGTAGATTCTGATGGAAAGTGTAGAAAAGTGGGAAGAGATGCTACAATTGTCTCCTGCAGATTGTTTGGGTTAGACTCCCCCCTTCCTGGCTGGTGTTGGTGACTTTGTTTTGTCTGCCTGTTCAAGCTTCCTGTCCTACATACCAGGTCTTCCAAGGGAGTAAATTGCTTCTGAATAAGACATACAAGCTGCTTAAACTCCTTTAAACATTCCTTCCTCCTCCCCCCCCCCATCTCACATATTAATCTAAGTTTACAACCGTATGGAAAGTGGAGGCCTTGGTTGTTTAGGTTAAGCATTTCAATGGGTTGAACTGTGTTAAAGGCTTGGGTGCCTTCTACTTTGATGCAAAAAGTAAAGGAGGAGCAGGGGCAATGCATCTGTTAGGTCAATAGTTAATTTACTGGATAATAGTGGTTGCTGTGGAAAGGCCACACATCTCCTTCCCCTCACACAAGCTGATCCTGAATTTGCAACTTAGTTTTACAAACAGATACAAATCTATGAGGCCCACAATTGTCCAATTGATTTCAGTGAAGCCTAACTATGCTGTTGCTGTCTAACCAGTGCTTCGATGGAGCTTTCACCTGAAAAGCCCCAAAGCTACTGGGGTAATTGTAAATGGAGTAGTTGTGCAATAATAGTGTATGAGTGAAATTTGCTGATGTCTTGTAAGACTAGTGGGAAGAATTCTTCAGTCTGTAACGAAAGCTTAATTGGTTTTTTTAAAAAGTCACACAATTTTAGGTACACACCTATAGCATTTCCCTAACCTTGGGATTGCTAAAATGGAACTTTAAAAAAAGTGATGTTTTGTGTTGAATGGGATAAGGGAATTTAATCAGAGTCTGGAGATTAAACTGTTGAGTCATGTTCTGAAGAAGGAAGAACTTCCAGAAGGGATTAGAAAGGTTGCTAAACCTAATTTGGTTTATTGCTTGACTTTCTGCTGCTGTCATGGTAATTTTGCGACCCTGTCTTTCCTTTTTTCTGGGCAATCCTGCCATTTTTGCCCTTGTTGTCCATCTGAGAGGAAAAAGCTCCTATAAAGTTGGCAGGAGGTAACCGTGAGCGCCTGGAAAACTTGCCAAAGAAAACCCAAAGTGGAAACGGCCTCATGTACTTGGCATAAGGGAAGAAAAGCAATGGTGCTAGGGAGAAGATCACCCAGTGGCCTTCCTCCCTCGAGTCGAGCGGATTACGGTACTCCTTGCTGTTAGCGGTTTCCCTCTCAGACAGAGCCGTCCAGTCTGCTTTGCAACCACTTCGTCTTCGTTGGGTACACGCACTGCGGCCAGCGGGGGAGTCAAAGTAAACACGGCTCCCTCAGCAGTTTATTCAGATACAGCGGACGAAGGTGCTACTTGTAATAGCACTTCGACCAACGGAATTATTAAGACGCCGCCATCCGCCCTCGCCCAGACAGCCACCTCGTTTACGTGCCCCCCAAGTTGGCGCCGCTACGCTCTGCATTGTATTATTTCGTGTTACAAAAGTTAAAAAGGAAGAAAATGGGGGGGGGGACGGGCTTAGGCGGGAAAAGTTGTCTAAACGCGTGTGGTGAAGGGGCACCTCTTTGGCGTTTTTGCTTTAAACTGGAGAGGTGGTTCCCACCCCGGCTCTATGCAAAGTTTCACTTCAGATCCGAGGCTGGATCTGGAGGAAGAACGCGCTCGGGGTCTCGGGGCCAAAAAATTCAAAAGCCTCGAACTTGATCTTGCGCTCTGGAAGGGAGCCGCTCGCGGAGCGGGCAGGACCTTTGCCTCGGCTGAGGGAAAGAGAGGCGTTGAAAAAAGACTGCAGAAGCGTGAAGGCAGCAACAATTAGGCTCGCGGGAGGAAGGAAATTTTCAGACGAGCCGCGCCGCCCTGTGACTTTGGGCGATAAATGGGGGGGGGATATCCTATGTGCAGCACAAATCAGTTGTATGAAGTAGAGAAGCGAGGGATGCATGAATAAATAAGGCCGGTTTCGTGTCCAACCGCCGCCTCTCGGGGTAGGAAACTTCCTGCAAGAAGTTGGTTCTAGAGGCGAGGCGAGGCGAGTTTCCTCGCGTAGTTGAGGCTTCTCCCATCCTCATAATGGTGCCCCGATCTTTTGTTTCTAACAACGCAGACCTTCGCTTTAGGATCTTTCTCTCTTATACACACAAACACACACGGCATGCACGTCTCGATTTACTTTTCCAGTACAGGGCGTAGAAAGGGTGTGAATTAAAGCTACTTGGGTTTGGTTTGGTTTTCCTGAAGAGCCATAAATAGAACGAAGATATCCTCTGATGCAGATGCAGGCTAGATTGTATAAAGAATTGGACACTACAGAAGTTCAACTGAGGATGTATGGGCATATATTTCTGAATCTGTAACTATATCATACATATAACAACACTTCATAATTCACTTCATAAAAACATAACTGTTTTCTTAGAATTAGAAATGTCCAAAGACCTTCCTTTACTTTAGTTATTTCTATACATATAAATGATTTCAAATCCCCATAAATAGACATAATATTTTTTTACATGTTTTTTCATCCATGTGCATAATGAAATGCCAATATTTATTTATTTTTGGATATAAAGGACAATCGTCAGCATAGATGCTTTTTAAACTTATGTGGAAATACCTGTCTTTCTTCAGTTTACTTATTCCTTAGCATCACAAGATACTTCGTTGCCCATCTTTAATACTTTTACTCATTTTTACCTGTTAAAAATCAATATGTGCAAACTAGTGGTGCACTATTTTACTTTTTCTGTTCAAGGTTCTTTTAAGGTGTTTTAGTCATTTATATACAGCAAAATGTTTTAATAATGTGCAAATTAGTTGCATCAAAAGGCAAATTTATTACAGTCACTAGATCAATTTTCTTTAAATTTGCCTGCAGTAACATTTTTGTCCATCGACCTTGGAAAGGACTTTGATGCTGCACATTATCATTAGTCATATAAAGTGTTGTTACAATCAGAAATGTAAATTTGCTGCCAGAGTCAATATATTTGCTAATTCTATTCTATTCTATTCTATTCTATTCTATTCTATTCTATTCTATTCTATTCTATTCTAGTAAAAACATATTTTTATTCCATAGCTTATCAAAAATAATTTTTATCTTTGTTACTTTTGTCATGCATAACAAGAATGCCTTGGGTTTTCATTTGAAGATGCAAGGTCAAGTCTGCATTTAGAAAAAATGCAATCTGATTACAGTGATCTTTTTTTGGGGGGCGCACAAAATAATTCCTGCTGCAACCTTTGAAATATTTGAAGAGGCGTCACTTAAATCTCCAGCCTTGTGCATTTAAATGAAATTATTTTCTTACAAGTCTTATCAAAAAGAGATCTTAACACATTTTTGTTTTCTTCTAGATTTGTTGGCATTAATGCATCTGATATTAACTACTCAGCTGGCCGGTATGACATTTTGGTTAAGCCTCCATTTGATGTAGGTTTTGAAGGGATTGGTGAAGTAGTGGCCTTGGGCTTAAGTGCAAGTGCAAATTATACTGTAGGCCAGTCTGTGGCCTACGTAAGACCAGGAGCTTTTGCTGAATATACAGTTGTGCCTGCTAAAGAAGCCATTCCAGTACCTTCTATGAAACCAGAGTTTCTGACTCTTCTGGTAAGTGGAACTACAGCATATATTAGTCTGAAAGAACTTGGAAAATTGTCTGAAGGAAAGACAGTTCTGGTGACAGCAGCAGCTGGAGGCACTGGACAGTTTGCTGTACAACTTTCAAAGAAAGCAAAATGCCACGTAATAGGAACTTGCTCCACTGATGAAAAATGTGCTTTTCTGAAATCTATTGGCTGCGATCGAGCTATCAACTATAAAACTGAAAATGTTGCTGCTGTCCTCAAAAATGAGTACCCCAAAGGTGTGGATGTTGTGTATGAATCGGTTGGTGGAGAAATGTATGACTTGGCTATCAACTCCTTGGCTATCAAAGGTCGCCTGATCATTATTGGGTTTATTTCTGGCTACCAAACACTTACTGGCCTTCCACGAAGTCACACAGAAATGCTACCAGCAAAGTTGCTAAAAAAATCAGCTAGCATCCGAGGTTTCTTCTTAAACCATTACTTTTCTGATTACCAAATGGCTATGAAACACTTGGTTGAAATGTGTGAAAAGAGAGAAATTGTTTGTGAGGTGGACTTTGGAGACCTGTCTCTAGAGAACAAGTTTACTGGCTTAGAGTCAGTGTTCCATGCTATAGATTATATGTACATGGGGAAAAACATAGGAAAAATTGTAGTTGAATTACCTCACTCTGTCAACAGTAAGCTGTAAAAACAGAACAATGACATAAATCAAAACACAGCAAATGGGCATTTTATGCTTGGCGATAATGTTTTAATTTCTTTAAAGCTGGCAACGGGTAACATATTAAAATAGCAAAACAGTATTTTGATTTGTTTAAGAGGTTTTGTGGGGTTTAAAAATGCAGCTTGTAGCTGGTATTACATTTACTTCCACATTTTTTGGTATGGAGATTTTCAATTTCCAACTTGCAGTGGATTTGAATATAATTCTAGGCAAGTGCAGAACTGTTACAAATTGATGTCATACCTCTCTTCTGGAACTCAGTATGTGAAGGCATATGGAGCTGCAATCTTATGCAGTTTGAATAAGATGAAGTCCATTGTCCTTAAAATGGCTTAGTAGCCACTTTAGTAGACATGCTTAGGATTATGCAGCAATCCTATATGCATCTTACACAGAAATATGCCCTACTGATATTCAGATTGATGATGCCTATAAACGTCTGTATGAGACTGCGCTATTAAACTATATTTGAGATTTGTTATACATACAATTTGGGATACATACAATCTGCAAAGACATTGTGGTAACAATGACACTCTAAACTTTTTTTCTACAAAGCTTATTCTATATAGCACATTTTTATTATAATATGAACATGTATGATCTTTTTATGCGAGTGTTGGTTGAAAATGATTTTTTTTTACTTTTGAATCAACCTTGCCAGCTTATTTTAATTTTTTGTTATATTTTGGGACATTTGGTTATCTTATAAAATTATATTGGAAATGTTATCTTGCCATTGCACTCATTTATAACTAGAACTTTTCTAATGTTATCTAACTTTTTTACATTTTGTTGAAGATAAATAATCCAGGAATTTTCAGATTAATGAAATACACTAGAAGATATATGCTGTATCTCTGAAAAATGGAAATGGTACAGATTAAAATGTTGGATTAGAATGTCATCAGTATATAGAATGTATTTGGCATTGTAATCAAATGTCATTTCTGTAAGAGATCGTATTGTACAATTCTGACTATAAGCATTAAAATTAATTTTTTGCAGTTAATTTTTTACAGCATGGTTCAGTTATCCAGTTTTTCCTCCTTTTGTTCAACAATGTGATCTCATGCCTGACTTATTCGGCTAGAAGTTCCAGTGGAACATAAACTTTTTTGAACTTAACAAAACTTGTATCTAGGTAGACATAAATAGAACTGAGCTGTCAATAATTGCCTTTGAAATGCAGTTGTTTTTTTAAAAAAATCATTTTAAAAGTAAAGCTTTCTATAGTCACCTTATTTCTATTCACTTTGTGTTTCCTATTTGGGATTTGGGAAAGGCAAACATGTTTAATTTCCAAGTGCATCAGTATATGATGTACTTGGATTTAAAACAAATACTGATTCAAAACAAAGAGGGTTTTTTTCAGAAATTTCAAAGATGACAAAAATATGATATATTTTAAATATCCTATATTGATTTCCAGTTCTCGGCTCTTTTACTTTTTTAAGAATTTGGACAATTGGAAACAAGTTTTAAGAAATCTAAAGCATTCTTTGAGTAGGGGCTGGATTTAAATTTACAGACCCTAAACCAACTAAATACCATTGTATCGGTGGGATTAAAATGATTTGTATCTAAATACTTCAGTTTAATTTAGCTTTGGATTGAGCTGGAAATTTTTTTGTTGTTAAATTGTAACTGAAATAAATTTTGGATATTGTTATCAGCTGAAATTTTTATAGAAACACTGTCATCATAATTTAATTTGATTATTTAATAAATAAATTATTTGATACGCTCAAAAAATCGAAACTTCAGAATAATATTCAGTTTTAGACATAAACAACTCATGCTAAGTATTTGTAATCCACGTCTGTTATGAGTTATTATATATTAATGCTATATGTCTAAAAATCATATTTTTCAAATTGCTTATCATATTTTTCAAATTGCTTATCTGTGCACATTTTTAGTATTTGAATCTTACAATTAATTTTGTTATAAACAATATTTATATGCATACCATAAATCTTAATTTCAAAAATAAGATCCACTGATTTCAAAGAAATTACTTCATTTTAAATTTGCTTGGTATTACTGCTACTAAAATACTTGGTATATAATTATACTAAATATGTTTGGTATACTAGTGGTATTTACTATTAAATATGTTTGGTTTACTACTATGTGTATAAATTCTTTCAGTTTCAATTGGGCAGCTAATATGTGCCAAAATAAATCAATAATTCACTTAAATATTAAGTGATTTATTGTATGACAGTTTTAGCAAGAAATTTTATATCATTTGTATAACTGAAGATTCTGAATTATTTCTCTGCACTAATATAACAGTTACTGGAAGATCTGACTGTAAAAATTATCAAATATATTAAAGCAACGCAACAACTTAAAGTATTTTCTGTTAATAATAGTCACAGCCATTCTGTTGGATGTTGTGATTTAGCTGATTCATATTGTACACAACAATATAGTGTGTGGTAGTGCAAATACAAGTAAGCACCATGATGAATACCATAATAAGTGAAGCAAAGGTAATTCTCATAAGAATACAATGGGGTAGAAATCCTGATTTCTAAATCTCTGTTAGCTATGTTCACTATATATTTATTTAGAAACTCCTAGCTTAGCTTCACGGTAATATAGTATTGCTTGAGAAATATGTATTAAATTCAATTGGGCCTGAGATTACATACAAGTGAAAGAAAACACCTATATGATATTCACATTAAAATGAATTGGACTGCAGTGCTTATTTGGAGTCACATAACTTGTGGATTGTAATTATATTTCATTCTCTTTCAATTTAATTCAAAAGATATTTACATTCAAAGTCTTACTGTGGATGCTATGTTATTGTTTTGTTTCTTTGATGAAATTATTCTCAAAAGTGTCAATAAATGTTCCTAGGCAACTCTTGGTCAGCTCCACCTTCAATGACATTCTCTAGGTTTACATGGGCAAGAGATAAAAAATGTCCATATGTCATTAATGAATTGGTATTTTTGAGATGTGTATCAAATATGTGTCTTACTATGCCTAATTTTTTATTACCATCGCATATGTAACACCGATGTTTCTTTTACTTAGAGTTATTATAAATTTACCATAGGCTGGATTAAGTTAATTCTGAGCATGTAATTAATTTCAAAAAAATATTTATGTATTTTTTTAAAAGACTTATGTGGTCACCCTTCTTATGAAACACTATTATCATCACAACAATCAGGAAAAAACAAAACCAATAACACCAAAGCCTGGTTTCTCAACCACCATTCTTAATACAACCAAGAATATAATCCCTGACCTCCATCCTCACTCTGTCCCAGCTCTTGAGGGAAGAGCCAGCTCTTTATGGCTTTTCACTCAGCATTTGTACAAAAGTGGTATACAGAAGAGACTGTTGATAGATCAGTTGTCTTCCTGAACTGTACAAGTAATAATAATGTACTTAAGTTTGATTTCAAGTTGCCCACTATATGAGTTGGTGGAGAGGAGAGGAGAATTTTTCCATTCTCAGGCTTTTGAACTAAGATATGTAGTTGAATATTTTTCAAAAAGCTGCACTAGAGGCTATGGGAGTTCAGAAAAAGCCATGACGCTTTTGTACACAACTTTGGATTTAGCATCCAAAGGATTTATTTTAAAATGTGTTTTTTAAAAAAGTGAATCCATAATTGAGGATGCATGTTACCGCATGTTAGAAAGTTACTACAGGTAGTTCATTTAGTGACCGTTTGAAGTTACAAACCACATTGAAAACAGTGCCTTAGAATCATTTTTCACACTTTTGAAAAGCATCCCCATGATCATGTGATCAAAATTCAGATGCTTGGAAACTGACTCTCATTTATGACTGTTGCAGTGTCCCGGGGTCATGTGATCACCTTTTGCAAAACTTCAATGGGGAAGCCAGATTCATTTAACAAATGCAGTGACTCACTTAACAACTGTGGCAAGAAAGTAAAAGCAGCCTTTTTTTTTCTACATGGAAGTAAACTAAAGCTTCAGTGATGAGGGATTCCAAGAAACGAAGAATATGATATAAAAATAATTTTAAAGATAATATGTGGTAAATGTATTCATTTGCACTTGCCATTTTAGCATATTGTATAAGATAATTTTTCTATTGAATGGATCTGATTTTTAAAAAAAAATTATGATTCACAATATTCTACTGTTGATGTTTTGAATTTTTTTTTAAAAAAAAAAGCCAGTTGCTGTCTATAGGCTATGTAAATATAGGTAAGTGAACTGTTCAGGGAAAAGTTTTCCTCAATCTTCAGAAATGTTTTTTTATTTGTTCGTTGCCTTTCCTCAACCAAACAGAGAAAAAAACCTCCCCTATTTGAATAGGCTGTTAGTATCTATTTTACAAGATTTACTCATTTTCAGGTGCCTAATATAGCTGCTAGCATGCATGCACAACAATACAATTTGTATGGTAAATGGAACCAAATAATGCCTTCGCTGAATGTTATGGCTGCACTGAAGAGAAATGTCACGGTAAATAGCTGCCAAATTATGGATCATACCGAAGTGTCACAACTGCACTAAAGACAAATGGGGCTGGAGGCTATTGCCACCAGGACGCTTTTGAGTTATAGAGAAGAAGCACAGCCTTGATGTGAGGCTCTTTGTGTCGTCATTATAGCAAAGGGTTACTGGTGCAGTGTTCAAGAAAGTCTAGACCAATGGAAGGGCTGGTTATTAATCTGTCTGTTTCTAATCTATCAGCTGTAGAACAGACCGCCTTCAAAACACATGAACACGCCTAGCAGGAAAGAGATAAAGACACTAAACACTGCAGGTCTTATTAACATAAATGGGAATGGGAAAGGACAGGCAATGGCCAAATGTCGAATGCTATAATCAAATAAAATATATGTACCATGATGTTTAACATCCTACTACACATTTGAAAAGTTTACTTGCTTGTGACTCGGATATATATGTGTGGAATAAAGATGTAATCCATTTTTTCCTCCCTTTGTAAAGAGTTGAATAGTCCCGGTTTCATTCATTCATTTTAATGGAGGGGTAATAAAGATGAAAGACTTAACATTTTAACTGATGCACTCCTTAAGTGAATGAAGAGAAATTTATTATGTTTTGCATGGCAATGATAAATTCTGAAAGTGCCTGTGTGTTTGGGATGTTATAAAAGCCCCATGTTAAAGGGGAAAAAAGCATAGAATTAAAGCAGAAAAGGCCCACCCCCCTCTTTTTTTTTGTAATCTTGAACAGATTGCATTATTTTTGCTTATCCTTAGAAACTAGACACTTCCCAGGAATGAAAAGGTCTTTTTCTTTAAAAAAATGATTTACCCCGATACAAGATCTTTACTACCATACTTGCAGTCATTTTCAGATTTAGCAACCTATACATATACTTTAAAAGTGGGGTGTGTGTGTGTAGGATATGTTTTTAAAATACATTTTAAGTAATTACTATAATATTCTAAACAGAAATGAATGCTGTAGCGCAACTGTCAGTCTTCATTTTTAGAAAAAAAGTTTGGGCCAAAAATTGTGGATGAATTACCACTATTCTACAGAGAATGGCATTTTTTCCATATTGCCCTTAAGGTCAGTGGGAGTGCAGGGTTATGGGCAGGTTGCACACTAGTTAAATTTTGCAAACTCTTAAATATGTGCTAAGTTTTCCATGTTATGAATAAACAGAATTCTTCACTTTTTCTCTTGATCTATTTTTAGCTCAGTACTGATAAATTTGTCTCTTATTTTACATTCTAGTATGTGTGATCTATATAGATACAGTACTTCATATTATACCTTAACACTTCGAAGCTTTTTTTTAGCACAGTAAACAGTTCGATTTTGGACAATGTAACAGGTTTTAACAGGCAAAATGACAACCCTTATTTAAAATTTCTGCTTTGTCATCTGATACAAAATTCTATCAAAACCCAACTAGAATGTCTTGAAATAGTTATTAGTTACCCAAAATTAATGTTGATATATTGCACAGTTGAAAGTAATTGCTGCTTATTAAATGAAAACTGTGTGTTACGTACTTTAGGAACATTTTGGCTAATGAGCATGTAATGTTCTTTGTTTAGTGTAGAACTTTCTGTGTTCAGATCTACAAGATGCTGGAAAGTTGACAAATTACATCATTTAAGACAGATGCCTGCCTTGGGGAAGATTTTTTTTTTTTTTAGATTTCCTGTTTCTGCCTTTTATTTCAGTAACATTTGCAGTTGCTATAAGAACTGTACCTGCACAGTATTTAACCCTTTCACACTATCGTTCACACTAATTCTAAGATTTGTGGCTTGTATTAGAGCAGGAATTATAGAATACTATTTCAGCAAGCTTGTTTCTCTATCTTACGATCCAAAATAGTTGTTTCTTTCCTTTTTAAAAAAATGTTTACACCTGACATTAAACAAGTATCATTTGAGGTGGCAACAAAATTTGTACAAAAGAAAATATAATAAAGCTAGTCCTCGACTTATGACCACAATTGAAACCAAATTTTCTTTTGTAAATGAAACAGTTGTTAAATGGATTTTGCCACATTTTATTACTTTTCTTGCCACGGTTGTTAAGTGAATCACTTCAGCTGTTAGGTTAGTAACATGGTTGTTAAGTGAATCTGGCTTCCCCATTGACTTTACTTGTCAGAAGGTCACAAAAGGCGATCACCTGTCCCTGGGACACTGCAACCATCATAAATATGAGTCAGTTGCCAAGCGTCTGAATTTTGATCATGTTACCACAGGGATGCCGCAAGTCATAACAGTGTGAGTCATGTCCCTTAAGTGCCGTTGTAAATTTGAATAGTCTGAACAAACTGTTGTAAATCGAGGACTACCTGTACTCAAATGCAAATATCAAAGAAATAAAATCTGAGACAGAACAATGCAAAGAGGGAATCGAATGATTTGTTTTCCTTGCCATATATATAAAATCCAATAGGGATTATTGTAACCAAATAGTTTTTCTGTGGGTGTGCATTAATGTGAGGAATGGCTGTATAGCAGCTGAGAGTAAAAGCTTAATTAGTGTAGTTTTGTGCATCCAAATATGGTCCATGCTCACTCCCAGATTAAAAAAAAACTCTTTCTCAAGGAATTGGGCTCTTAAATGAGTCAAATGGTTTGTAGGTGCTGAAGCTCTATCAAGTGAAGAAACAAGTTTTATTGAACAGCAATATTTTAAGTATGCAAACTTGGAAGTTTGTATCTATTTGCTGAGATAATGGCTTCTAATGTAGTCTCAAAATAGTCTCAACATATCAGGGGCATTAGTTCCAAGAACAAATGAATAAATGAAATAATATAAGATACATAATTTAGGAAAAGTCTTGACAGTTTGGAACTATTCACCTCAATGATCTGATCAGTACATTAATCTCATTCAGAAAATCAACTTGATGTGGAGATGTAACTAAATCACCTTCATATTAAATCTCAAATCTTTTGTACAGCCCTAGTTCTTTTCTATGCAGTTGTATCTTAGCAAAGACAAATCCAAAGTGCCTCCATGTCCATATGCCATATACCATACTTTGGGTCATACTGGTTTTTCACTTAATCATAACATATACTTTGTATGTGATTAAAAATGGCATTTTTGTAAAGATGATTTACGGTAATGAAAATAATTTGCATAACATTCTGTATTACATGCTGTTCATCTGAGGAAAAGTTTGAGATTTAATACAATAGCTTTTGGAGCAGCTTTATGGAAAGGCACGAACAGAACGAAATGCTGGTTTGAGACTAATTAGATTTAGCATAATTCAATGCCATTAAAATTGTTCTAGTGTTAAAGAGTCTGTGGGAACAGATATATTACTCCATGGATTGTACCATTCCCACCAATGTTTGTCTTCACTTGGGTTGAGAAAAAAGTCTAAGTAATACAGTTTAATAATTTTCACTGAAAGTTAAATTTTGCCAATTGTCCCTTAGTACCGCATCACACTGCCTGCCCCCATTTAATACTGAAGTTGCCTCTTCAGATCCTTTGCTCTATTCATATTCTGATTATTCTGTGAAAAAATAAAACAATTACTACAGTCTTATATTCAAATAATCATTTTTAATGAAAGTCTAATTCTAGGATTAACTCGGTTACATAGATGCTTGGGAAAGGGCTTACCAATGTACTAAATGTATTTACACATTAGACAATGTAATAGGCATATATTCTTTTACAAATTTATTGATTTGTAGTATTACCTACAAACAATATATGTGAAGTTTTGCAGTGAGATCACCCTACAGAAAACAATAAGAAAAACATGGGAAATTGTAACCGTCATGTATTACTTACCAGTCCAAAACACTCTCATACCCCATAGTATTTTATTTAAAGCATTATTACTGTTTAAAATAAAAGATCATGAACGATCATAAACATGCCACTTAGTGAGGTTAGGGGGAAAAATGACCCAAGTCATTCTAGGAATGCTGTCATTTGTTCTGGAAGTGAGTCAAATCAAGTACATAAGCCTAAGAATCACACCACTGATATTATGAAGCTGTATACACCATCCTACTATGGGCGTGATAAAGCTTTATGGACAGACTTCTTACATGTTTCCTTAAAATATATACCCTAAGGGATTCATTCAGTGGGAAATAGCATACACAGGAAATGTGTGTAGGACTTGGATATAGAAACACACGCAATATGCAGAACAAATCTGAGTAATTTCAACATGCCTCAGGCAGGCCATGTGCTGCAAGTTGGAAATCTGATTTAATCCATTCATCCACAAACCAAAAGAAAATGCTACTTGTTGGTCCTTAGCCGACATTATGAGAATATAAAGTAACAAATAGCACACGTATACATAATACCTCAATACACGTACATGAAATGTCCATATATATTGTACCTCAACAAATAGCTTTTGTACATTGTCCTGGTCATCCCTAGTTCACTAACTAATGTCTGAAATCGTTGAAACAATTCTACAAAGGAAGGAGGACCAGAAACTGAACACTGCTTTTTTTCTTTGTTAAACCCTAAATCCCATTTAAAGCTGGAAGGAATATATTTAGATGGACCCCTTGCAACTTTTTCTATGCCACCTTAAGATTTTGTACTTCATACTACATTGTTGTGGAACTACAGTTGCAGAGAAACACTAGCTTTGTTTCTTGAATTCTAGACAATCTATATACAAATCCTGATTCAATTTATTTATTTATTTATTGGTTCGATTTATATGCAACCCTTCTCTGGAGACAAAGGGCGGCTTACAATGTGTTAAGCAATAGCCTTCATACTTTTGTATATACCTGCTTAGTAGTGCTTTTGCCCCCCCCCCAAAGTGGTGTTCTTTTTATACAAAGTCAGCATATTCCCCCCACAATCCGGGTCCTCATTTTACCTCGGAAGGATGGAAGGCTGAATCAACCTTGAGCCTGGTGAGATTTAAACTTGCAGTAATTGCAGGCAACTGACAGCTAAGTGCTACTTAACAGCACTTTAGTCCACTGCGCCACCAAGGCTCCTACTTTAAGATAAACGACAATAGATCACCATTACCAGCATTTAATCGCCAATTATATGTCAATGCAACGCTCTCATTTAAGGTTTGCCCAACACAGAGATCAAATATAAAGAACCGAAATATAAATCCATCGAAAGTGTTGGATTTGATGCATCATGACACACCAGGCCAAGTTTTACAGCTTTGTTTTGTTGAAATTCTTCATCCAAAATCTGTCGAAACCACCACACTCTAAAAACGTCAACATCTTGAAACATATGCTGACTCTGCAAACCGCTTAGTACATGTAAAGCACATTGAAGCGATATATAAGTCTTCGGTGCTACTGCTATCTTCATTCGTTCTTAAATGCTAATATTACAAAAAATAATTATAAGTAGCCAAGTAAAAGAAAAAATATTTAATATCATCAAATGTGAATTGGAAGAGATCTTAATATTGCAGCCTGTGAAATCTTCACTGACAGATGGCTGTGCCATCCCTATTTGAAAGCCTCCAGCAGGAGAAGACCACCACAGTTTCACAATTCAAAATTCTTATGAGAAAATACCTCCTAATGATCAGGAGTCTCCCTGAGTCTTCCTTATTTTAATTCTAATCTATTTCGCCTTGTTCTGCTCCCAATTTCAGCAGAAATCAGGTCTGTGCCACTTTGTATTGTTGTCAGATCTTCTACCAGGCTTTACTTTTGCAAGGTAAGGTAAAGGTAAATATTCCCCTCGCACATATGTGCTAGTCGTTCCTGACTAAGGGTTGGTGCTCATCTCCGTTTCAAAGCCGAAGAGCCTGCACTGTCCGAAGATGTCTCCATGGTCATGTGGCCGGCATGACTAAACACCAAAGGCACACGGAACGCTGTTACCTTCCCACCAAAGGTCGTCCCTATTTTTCTACTTGCATTTTTTACGTGCTTTCAAACTTCTAGGTTAGCAGAAGCTTGGACAAGTAAGGGAGCTCACCCCATTACGCAGCACTAGGGATTCGAACCGCTGAACTGCCAACCTTTCGATCGACAAGCTCAATGTCTTAGCTACTGAGCCACCGCATCCCTTATTTGCAAGCTAAATATGCCCAATTCCATCTAACTACTCATTGAGCCTGGTTTCCAGAATCCTTTTTGTAGAACTACAAGTGTGGTCTACGTAGCGTGCTACAGGTAGTCCTTGACTTACAACAGTTCATTTAGTGAGCATTCAAAGTTACAACGGTTCTGAAAAAAAGTGACTTACGACCATTTTCACACTTACAGCAGCATGGTCACAGTATCAAAATTGGGATGCTTGGCAACTCTTTCATATTTATGATGGTTGCTGTGTCCTGGGGCCATATGAGCACCTTTTGCAACCTTCTGACAAGCAAAGTCAATGGGGAAGCTGGATTCATTTAACAACTGTGTTATTAACATCTGCAGTGATTCACTTAACAACTGTTGCAAGAAAGGTCATAAAATGGGACAAAATTCACTTAATAAATGTCTCACTTAGCAACAGAAATTTTGGGCTCAATTGTGGTCCAAAGTTGAGGTCTACCTGTATTATGGCGATGTTCAAGCCCTTCACTGAAATAGAATCGGTGACTTCTACACAGTTACTGACCAGGTTTAGATTACTAGAATACTTTACAGTAGTACAGCTCAGTAGTACAGATTCTTCCCATTTACTCAATATAGTAAAATAGGGAGTAATCGCTCATGGTTCCTGGCATGCAATAGGCAATATAATTAATCCTTTTTTCCTCACTGACAATTTCCCAGCAGTAAAATAAAATAACCTTGCTTGTATTTTCTGATCTTAGCCTCAATCCAGAAAGAGGCAAAAGGACCCTAGAAGTCTCTTATAAGAAGACTTCTGACATTATGATTGATTGCATTTTTCATGCATTGTTTTATTGTCATCATTTTCATCATCAGCCACAACAGCGTATAGTAAATCCAGAATAAAAGAGCATAATTACATTTCTTTCCTCTTATATTTTCAATGAATGATACAGACTTTTCCATAGCACTAAGCTTTGCTTTTCATAAGGTTATCACTGCTGGTATTAAAGAACTCACTAATGTTACAATAGATGTTTGAATGATTTCATCAAATGTTTCTTTTGTAATGTATTCTTCAAAAGAATTCATTCTGTCAGGTTATCAATTTAATGTTAGTTTTTAAAAAGTAACGAAAAGATGAACTCCTTTAATCAGACAAGTCACTGACATAATATTTTACTTAGCATTAAAGTAATTAGAAATGCTATCTTTATTTAACTCATGTGACTTTAAACATAGCTTCACAGGAAAATCTACTGGCAAGTTTCAGACGCTCAGCCTACTAATAACTGCAATCAATATTTCAATACAGGTAGTCCTCAATTTAGGACCACAATTGAGCCCAAAATTTCCATTGCTAAGCAAAACAGTCATTAAGTGAGTTTTACCCCATTTTACAACCTTTCTTGCCACAGTTGTTAAGTGATTAGCAATAGCACTTAGACTTATATACCACTTCATAGTGCTTTACAGCACTTTCTGGGTGGTTAACCAAGTCAGTATATTGCCCCCAATAATCTGTGTCCTTGTTTTACCGACCTCAAAAGGATGGATGGTTGAGTCAACCTTGAGCCTGTCAGGATCGAACTGCTGGCAGTGAGCAGTAAGTTAGCCTGCAATACTGCATTCTAACCACTGTGTCACCATGGTTCCCTGTGGAATCATTACAGTTGTTAAGTTAGTTGTTACATGAATCTGGCTTCCCCATTAACTTCACTTATCAGAAGGTCACAAAAGATGATCCCATGATCCTGGGACAATTCAACTGTCATAAATACATGCCAGTTGCCAAGCATCTGAATTTTTATTCCATGACCATGGGAATACTACAACAGTTTTAAGTGTGAAAAGCAGTCATAAGTTGCTTTTTTCAGTGCCATTCTAGCTTTGAATGGACACTAAATGAATGGTTATAAGTTGAGGACTACCTATAACAGTACCCATACTTCTGGAAACCATACAATTGAACAAGCAGATATCTTTTACTTGTAAACTGGCTTGCCTTTTCATCATGGTGAATTACCATAATGGAAAGTTTGACTTTATTTGAAGTTACCTATACATTCATATGGCTTAGCATAGTAGCTATCGAATCTGCAAAGCTCAATAGATTTGCATTTCAAGAAAAGTATGGAACAAAAACAACATGAAAATATATCCAAATTAGATCATATTCATCTTAAGGTAAAAGTAAAGGTTCCCCTGGCACATACATGCTAGTCATTCCCGACTCTAGGGGCGGTGATCAGCTCCATTTCTAAGCCGAAGAGCCAGCGCTGTCTGAAAACGTCTCCATGGTCATGTGGACAGCATGACTAAATGCTGAAGGCGCATGGACTGCTGTTACCTTCCCACCAAAGGTGGTTCCTATTTTTTCTACTTGCATTTTTATGTACTTTCAAACTGCTAGGTTGGCAGAAGCTGGGACAAGTAACAGGAGCTCACTCCATTACATGACACTAGGGATTTGAACCGCTGAACTGCCGACCTTTCGATCGACAAGCTCAGCATCTTAGCCACTGAGCCACTGCGTCCCTTATTCAGCTTAAACAAGTTAATAAAAACTTCACTGTATGAACTCTGCTTTAAAATTTCAGTGCCGCTTGTTTCCCTCTAAATTGTATTGGATAACAGTCTTAAGTTTCATCCAAGAATTATATGCCAAATATGAAAATATAATAAATTATAATTTGGATTTTGAAAGCTAGATCATGAGTCAACCAAAATTAAACATGTTTAAATCCTATTATCTTAATAGATACAACAAAAAATAAATATTGACCCTTGTGCTGAATAGTGCATTGCTAAGAGGACAGAAAAGAGATGATGCTTCTGGGAAGATGGGAAAAGTTATAATTGCAACGTTAATTCTATTTGTGCCAATGCCAAGAAAACCTTTTAGAAATGTAAAGGCATTATTCTGTTTTGTAAGTGATAAAGATAATATATGCTTTTAACAGTGGGCTTTCCTATATGGAAAAGCAATAGCTTATAGCTTTACTATGTGATATGTGAAAAGCTGCCAACAGAAGAATATTGTATTTTCAAGTAATGATTTCAAAGTCTTAGGTTGGTGAACTGTTCTGAGCCTAGCAAATGTTACTATCATCAGCTGTGGGGAAAAAAAGGGAATGCTGAATATAGATATCAAAAAGTAACTAAAGAATTCTGTAGTGCATTTCTAATATAACAAACCTGGATATGTATTTATCCTTGTCAGTAACTTAGAGTCAGATGGATTCCTTAATTAATGGTTCCATCATTTCATTCAAACTATGAAAGGATAATTGACTTTCAATTATCTATCCCAAAGGGGGAAAACATGCATCCATTTTTCACAATTCTGTGTATTGATACCCTCCAAACGCACCATCTAAAAGCGTTAAGATAAACAGCTAGGGCAGCATTTGTTGATTGAACACCCTGCGTTATGGGCCACTGCCATGTGTCTCCAGTGACACTTTTAAGTATGGCATTAAATTTGAACAAGAGAGTACACCAAAAACAAATAAATACTCACTTCTTTATCTTGAATTCTGGAAACATTTTAATTCAGGGCATTTGCCAGCAGACAGATGAAATGAGAACGATGATGTGACGGCAGGCATGAAATGTGTATAAAGGAGAGCAGGCAGGCTGTTTCACAGGGAAGTCATGGCAGAGGGCTGTCAGGAGATGCCTTTCCCATTGTAACTCAGATGAGAAGGAGAACCCTATTATATGGATGACTGGGGCCAGCAATGGCATGTTGTCATTCTAACTTGTGTATGTAAGCAGGCTTAATTGCGCCTTGTCTTTTTGGGATGACTTTCCACCAACAATCTCATTATCACACATACATGTTTATTGTAGATTTCCAGGCTCTTTAATACAGACCTGGATGCAACTAAGGGAGTGAGACAGTATTATTTTAACCAATAACACGGTCTGTTCTTGTTTTACCAAATGGAACTAACCTATCCTTCATTTTTGCTGCCTGAAGGGTAACCAGAGGCATTAAAATTTGTACCACACATTAAAAAAAAAATGAAAGGAGAGACTAATACAATGTCAAATTAATAGTGTGGTGAAGAGGAAAATGTAACTTTAATTTATATTTATCGAGAGTAATATGTATAGGTGTATACTGATGCACTTGTCCTGGGATACATGCATTTATATGTTTCCATAGGCTTTTTGTCCTGAGGTAGTAAGCTGTACCATTGCATCAAAGGGAAAATATAAAAAAATCATTTTTAAAAATATAATTTTATAAAAATTCTCTTTGATCATAACACAATGTAACTCAATGTAAATTTCAACCCTTTTAACCACATTTCTCATTGGTTTATCTGTATATTGCAACCAAAATACTGAGTCCATTTTATCAGACCTTCCTCCCTTACTGAAGGGAACAGGCAACTGGCAGATGACCTGAATGTGTTCTACTCTAGGTTTGAGAGGAGACCGCTGTCAAATATCGCTACCCTCCCCATCTCAGAAACAACAACAGTCAAGTCTCCTACACCTGACTCTTCCTCTAGGCCTCCCACCTCTGATGATCCTAGAAAAAGAGGTGCAAGATCTATTTCACAGACAAAAGAGTGGAAAAGCACCAGACCCAAATAGAGTAATCCTTCCTGCTTGAAAGTCTGTGCCGATCAACTGGCCCCCATCTTCACCCGTATCTTTAATAAATTACTGGAGATGTACCTTCTTGCTTCACTCTACTATCATTATCAGTAACACCTAATTCCCAGATCACTGTCTTATGCCTAAAGATGATTATCACTTTGTTGCTTGTATGTACGCTGAGAGCTTGTTCAAAATCCTTGTGTGTCCAATTACACTTGGCCAATAAAGCTATTCTATTCTTTTCTATTCTATTCTATTCTATTCTATTCTATTCTATTCTATTCTATTCTATTCTATTCTATTCTATTCTACTCTACTCTACTCTACTCTACTCTACTCTACTCTACTCTACTCTACTCTATTCATCCGTTCTTCCTTAGTTTAAAATTTCAACAAAAGTTATTTTATTTTAGCAATTACATGTTCATCATCAGTGCACAAGTGTACTTCAAATTCTCTCACATTGCTCTATACCAGCTTTTGTCCATTTTGAATCTTTTTGATAACATAAATGGGAAAGTCATTAACAACTATATTCTTCTAGTATTAATTGCTCTTTTGATTTTTTCCTCTTGATGGTTTTCCAATAATTCCCAATATGTCAACCATTTGTCTTTGTCTGCTGTTTTTTTTCTATGGTATGCTCCTTGAGCGGAGATCTATAAGTGTGTTTTGGGGCACAACTTGGATTTATTGGATTTATTCCATATTGTCAAAATGACATACCTAATAAAATGAATTTTGAAATCCACATTAATTTTAACTTTATCATACCAAAAATATCATTGCCATCCAAATTGCATGCAATATCCATGATCTTCTACCTCTAAAACTCTCTTTTATTTCTTAACAACATCCATTCTTTTATCCAACCCAAACAAGCAATGGCACACAATTTCATATCCGATAAACTCAATTCTCCTCTTTACTTTGCATCTTGTAACACTTTGTATTTAACTTGTGTTTTTTTTCCCCTTGCCATATAAATTTAGATACTGTATATTTTTTGCCATTATTTAAATTGTACATCTGTTGTCAAAACAGGCATTGTCTGAAAAAAACCCTCCATTATTCTTAGCAAAGCATTCATTTCTATCCCAGAGATTCTCCCCAATAGTGACAATTTTAATTTCTCCCATCTTAACATGTCCTTTCATTCCATATCTTAACATAATTATTTTGAAGTAATATACAATTCATATCTGTCATTGTAATACTCAAGTATTTTTTTCTCAAGCTTAAAACCAGTTTCTCCATCAGTTCTTTTTGTTCTTCTAATTTCATATTTTTGTTAACATCTATGTCTGTGCATTATACACCTTAAAAAGTGCTAACATACCAAAGCCCTTTCCGATTAAATGTTTCTACGCCTTCTAGTGCATCTTTTAAAATTAACCCCAAATCATCTTCAATTGTCATAACTTATAAGTTTCTTTTTTAATCTTAATTCCAATAATTCTTTTAGCTTGACTTATGCATCTATTTACTACCTTAATAATAAACAAAAATAGAGTTAACAGTCTTGTTTTTTTTTTAATCTCACAAGGTTTTGTTAGTTCTCCATTTGCTTTTTGAGATGTATAAATTGATGTTACCCATTTAATTAAATTGTCTCTAGGATTCATATGTTCCAGAACTATAAATTTAAAAAATCTAAAATATCAAACAACTTCTCTAAGAATATTAATGCAGCCAGGTTTTCATTTTTTGTTCCAAGTATTCCAAAATATCAAGCATTTTGATATTATCGCATAATTGTCTTTTAGGTAAAAACCCACATTTAACCACATTAATAAAATCCTATAAATTATTTCCAAACTTTTGGCCAAAATTGTACAATCATTCAATAAAAATATTAATAGCTTCTTGTTAAGAGCAAATCTTCTGTAGGTATTAATACTGTTTAACCTCTTGCCAACTATCAGGAATCTTTCTATTTTGCAAAATAGTATTCATCATTTGTTATAAAGGTGCAAAAGCTCATCCTCAAAGCATTTATAGTAGGAAGCTGGAAATCCATCTGAATCAGGTATATAGACCCATTGAGATTAGTCTCTGATTCTCTGTAATCTTCAGAGAAGGTTCCAGAACTCAATGCAATTATTCATTTATTTTTTTCCAAGGAAATTTCTTGATCTGTGTACAAATTACTATAATATTGATGAAACACTTTTTGCATATTTGTATTATCAAGGAATTTTCTTTTTATCACTTTAATATTACTTTTTCTTTTTGCAACTTGTGTGACAATCATCTCCCCAGTTATTTTGCAAATTCAAATTTCTTTGTTTTGCATATTTCATTATATTTCCATCTCTCTCACTGTTAACATAGAGAATTGCCTCTGTAAAAGCTTAATTTAGTGAGTAATAGTTGTCATCCTTGGGGATTTTTAAAATTCTTCCTTTTTGTATCTCATTCAAAATCATCTTGCCCTTTCTTTTTAAATTCACTTTTACATTGCATAAAATACCCTCTTGCAAAAGCTTTACTTGCAACCCAAACCATCCTTACTTCTGTGCCTTTAAGATTATTATTTTTTAAATCCTTTATCTTCTTTCTATAATTCTCCACCACCATTTCTTTTTATGAAAGCATCTCATTTAATCTCCAATAAAAAATCCATTTTTCCTTTTAAAAGTTAAAATCACTGGATTGTCATTTAAAAAACTCTTTATAATGTCTGCACTTTATAAACCTTATTAGCTAAGGTCTTAGGAATCCAAATCATAGCTATTCTTGAAAAAGATTTATGTCTTTCAGAAAAATAAGTATTCAAAACATTCTTTTGAATTGCCATTTTTATATCTCTATGCATCAACAAGCTCCAAATTATCCATTAAATTAAAAAAATGGTAAATTGCCATGTGTATTTTAATATTCTTCTCAGAAGTTCTATCTTTTTGTGGAAAAACAACTTCATTCCAATCCCCAGAAGACATCAATTTTCATACATAATATCCAACAATTTATCCATAATTCCTTTATAAAATAGTGTTTTATCTTCACTTGGGGCATAAATTCCCAATATCCTATTCTCCCCTGTAAATTAGCTTCTACCCAATATATCTGCCATAATCAACAGTCAATATAAGTTTTATATATAGTTAAGGATTTATATATAAAATAATCCCCTTTTTCAATCCTGTTAAAATAAATTCTTTTCTTAGATTTTTGTGACTTAAATATTTTATATATATATTTTTCTAGTGTGCATTTCTTGTACAGAAATCACTTTAAGCTTTTCAGATAATTTCCCCTTTTTGGCTGCATTTGCCCCATTTATATTTCACATTAAATATTTATAATCCATCACTAAGCCAAGATCTTGGAAAAAATATCTATAGCAGCCAACATGGAATCCTCTTCGATGGCTTGTATCTGTTGTGGCATTTGTTTTGGTCTCATCTGTCATTGCCAATTCCATGTGTATTTCCTCCAGATCGTCTTTACATTTTTTCCAAAATATTTCTTGCTTTCTGCACACAGTTCAATCTAAATCTCTGTTTAAAAGTCATCACTTCAACTTATCCCATCTACCCTGTTTTCCCCAAAACAAGACATCCCTTAATAATAAGCCCAATTGGGCTTTTGAGCGCATGGCAATAAGGCCAAGCTCTTATTTCAGGGTTCAAAAAAATATATAAGACAGTCTTATTTTCAGGGAAACATGGTAAATGGAATTTTCTTCAGTTTAAGTTTGTCAGAAAAAATATATATACGTTTTTCTTTTGTATATTATTCTGATTGGAATTCCTTTAAGTACAATTAAGTACAATTACATCTATATTATCAATCTTCAATCTGCTATTAAAATGCTGCTCTAAACCCTGGTCTCTTGTCTTCTTTCTATCAGTTGCCCTATCTATTCTTAAATCTTCTTAACTTCTTCTTTCCCATATTTTTTATTCTGCAGATTCTCAACCTAAGAACTTCAGTCCCAATTACATTAGCTTCCTGTAGTTACATTCTTACAGTTTAGCTGATATTATCCTTATCTTCTAGTTTTGTAAAATCCATCAATTATCTAGTGTGCTTCAAAATAAACAGTCGGCATTCCCACAAAGATCCTGTTGTTAATCTAATTATTTTTACTATTTTCCTCCCTCCTTCCTTTCTTGCCCTTTTCCTTCTTTCCCCCCACTTCCTCCCTAGATCTCTTCCTTCCACCCTTCCTTTGTTTTCTCCCTCTCTCCTTTCATTTCTTGTCACATTCCTTCCTTCTTTCCCTCTATGTAATTTAGTTATTACCTACCCTCCCTCCCTCCCTCCCAGTCATAGAATTCCTGGCAGTTTGCCCATTTACTTTGCTTCTGGGAATCTTCCAGGGAGGAAAGTCAGTGTAGAAACCAGATAAAGTGCAAGACCAAGGCCAGCAGGCAGATAAGTGGCTGTTGCCAGGTGGGGGAAGGAATGAGGAGCTAGGCCATGTGGGCAGTGTAGGTTGAGAAGGATTCCTAGAGTGCACAAGAGGTCCTACAAAGGTAGGGCACACGAGAGGCAGTATGGGTCAAGAAGTAAGCACAGGGGTGCATAGATATTTGAAAAGTTCACAGCAGTTGGGGATGGCACATGGGAGGCATCATGGGTTGGGAATAATATTTGGGGGTATCTAAGATGTGCCACATAGATTGAGAAAGGTATGGGGGAGGTACATGGATTGGGCAGGACATGTGGAAGTGCACAAGAGGTGCTATGCAGATCAGGGAAGTTGTTCAAGGGAAAGTGCAGGTTGGTAAGGGTATATGGGGGCACACAAGACATGCGTCAGGGAAAATGTATGCAGGGCCAAGGGACAAGTCAATTGAGTGCATGAGGGGGTAATATAGACTGGGAAGGTTGCACAGGGGTTCCTTCCTCCCTATTCCTCCCTTCCTTCTCTCCTTCCTCCCATTTTTCCTTAAATTCCTACAATGTGAAGAGTACTGGTCATATGTAAGCATTTTATGTTTTATGCCACATGTGCTTGTTGGTGTATCAGCTCATAGGGAATTCTGGAAATTGCAAGCCAATACACTTGGAGATTTACAGGTTGGGGAGTGGTTAAATATTTGCACACAATTAGTTTTTTTTTAAATGCTTAAAATTAGGGTGGTTATCTTCTCTCCACATTACAAACGGACTTCACTTGGCATGACAATTCATAGTGAGAACAGTGACTTCTTAGAAAGCTTGGAAGGAAAGTGAAAGTGATAGAAAGATAGCATAGCAATTATCTAGATTTTTTTAAAAAAAAATCAATTGCATGTAAAAGCAAAAAGTTTTCATTCCTTCCATCTGCCAACGTTATTAAATGTCACTGAATAAGCCTTTCAGATATAGCACTAGTACACTTAGGCTCCAAACACAGTACACCGTAAGTTCTATTTTCTTAAATTACTCTGCAACTGATCATATCTACACAGTATTATGTAGAAATTAAAGCAGTAGCTCTATAATAACTTCCCTTGCCAATCTGTGCCCCATGTATGACCCTGCTCTCAAAAGTCAGGGGAAAGTACAGATGACTTACTGTTACTATATAACTGTTTAAGTTTCTTTTAAGTTATCAACATTTTTCTCAGTTGTTTGAAAGTGTAATACACACACACACACTTTTTTTTTGTCTAATATTTCTTGATTATTATTACAAGGTTGAACAATATCCCCAATGATTTAGGAATATTATTATGGTTGGTCACACAGTCCACCAGATGTTTAGACTGGATTTAGCATTTTATCCACCAATCGTGTCCTTCCCAAAGATTCTCTGGGATAGGCAGATGTTGTTTGATGATGTTAAGGTATCATCACAGGATGCAATCTGTTCCAAGTAAAGCTGATTTGCAATTGACAGATGGTAATTTTGTCAGTGCCAATGGGGTTCAAGAAATGCTCCAGATGTTTGGAGATTGCACCCAAGCCTATTGGTTCCCTTTGCTTTGTTTTGCCACAGTCATTCTACATCTATTAATAACAGATCACTATTTTTGATCTTTGTATGTTTTCAGCGGGTAAACAACTTTTCTTCCAGTAGTCCTGCAGCTGCTGGCTATAGTTCATCAATAGTCCGGATAAAAAGATAAAGGTAAAGGTTCCCCTTGCACATTTGTGCTATTGTTCCCGACTCTAGGGGGCGGTGCTCATCTCCATTTCAAAGCCAAAGAGCCAGCGCTGTCCAAAGACACTCTGTGGTCATGTGGCCGGCATGACTAAACGGCAAAGGCACACAGAACGCTGTTACCTTCCCACCAAAGGTCCCTATTTTTTCTACTTGCATTTTTTACATGCTTTCAAACTGCTAGGTTGGCAGAAGCTGGGACAAGTAACGGGAGCTTACCCTGTTACGTGGCACTAGGGATTCGAACCGCTGAACTTTGGACTTTTCGATCGACAAACTCAGCATCTTAGCCACTGAGCCACCACATCCCTAATAGTCCAGGTACTGCAGCCTGTTTGTCACTAGTTATCCAAGAACTCCAAAACACAAGCCTGGTCCTTGTTGACTAACTGGTGCGGATTTCTGTAATTTACAACTCACCATATTGTTTATGGGAAAGACACTTTTTGTGTGGCAGTTATGGTGAGATCTTTCCAGTATTGTTGAATCTCTGGGCATACCTCTTCTTTTCTCCTCAGAACAAACAAGTCCCACAACCATGTCAAGGTAGTGCCCCGCTGTGGGTTGTTGTTACAACAGTGTGAAGTCACAGCTGCCAGTTCTTTAGCTGGTATTGGCCTTCATACACATCCAGCTTTTCCAAGAACCTACGATTTCATAAATATTGGCATAGTGCAAATCCAAGTAGTGTGGCTTTTTGCAATTGACTGATGGATTTTTAAGTGTTATCTAAGATGGAACCCGGTGTGCCAATCACCACTGGGACCACCGTGGCTGGTTTATGCCATAATCTTACCATTTTGATTTTCAGATCAAGATAATTTGTGATTATTTCCAATTCTTTGTCTTCTATTATATTATAGGAACAACACTTATATATTTCCCCATAGTATTTCACATGGTTTACAGAGTCAGCATATTCCCCCAACAATCTGGGTCCTCATTTTATGGAACTCAGAAGAATGGAAGGCTGAGTCAACCTTGAGTCGGCCAGGATCAAATTCCTGGCAGTTTTTTTTTTTTTAATTTGATTTATATGCCGCCCTTCTCCGGAGACTCAGGGCGGCTTACAATGCATTAAGCAATATGCAGTGAGCAGAGTTAGTCTGCAATGCTGCATTCTAACTGTACCAGCTCCTTCTATTATATTATATCCCGGTATTGCAACATCAATTATGCACCTTTTTGTTTTTTTCAACCACAGTTATACCTGGTGTGTCATAAGCCAAGACATTATCAAACTGTATTTGAAAATTATTATTAAATTATTATTATTTGATCATCATACAGTCAGCCAGATGTTCAGACTGGATTTGGCACTTTAACTACCTATTGAGTCTGTTTCTACTGACACCTGCTATCTCTAGGAACTTGATTCCAATCATGTGGCAGACAGTCGACTACCATTTGTAGCCAATCCCTTCTATATTCAAGTTGTTCTTCCTTTTCTTGCAGTTTTCCAAAATCATCTAGTCAACTAGGAGTTGATCTTTTGTTCCTCTGCTGTCTGGGTAGTTTCCTTTCTGCTCAGCTAGAAAGAGCTTGTTTTCAAGCAGATGCTGTTGGACTGCATCAGCTTCCACACCAATTAACAATTTGAAAGTTGTTGGTAAGCAGGTAATTGGCCTGTAGTTGCCCGGTGCTGCCCCTTTTGCTGGATAGGTAGGTTTTGCTAGATGTTAGTCACTCTTCAATTTCACCTCCTTGTAGTATATTGTTAAACTACTTGGCAACTAGTGGGTGTAGATCAGTCAGATGTTTCAACCAAAAACCATGCAGTTCATCTTCACCTGGTGCTGATCAATTCTTGATTTTCCTTGCTCTTTTCTCTACCATTTCTGCTGTTCTTACTAGTTAATAATAATAATAATAATAACAACAACAACCACAACAACAACACAGTCAACCAGATATTCAGACTGGGTTTGGCATTTTTGTCTAATTATTGAGTCCTTACCAAAGACCTGGGATAGGCAGATCTGGATGTTTGATGGTGTTACAGATATCGTAGCAAGATGGAAGCTATTCCAAATAAAGCCACCTTTTGCAATTGACTGATGGCGAATTTGTCAATGCCAATGATGTTCAGGTGATGCGCCAGTTGTTTTGGGCTCGCACCTGAGGCACCTATTACTCTTGGTACTTCCCTTGTTTGCCTTTTCCTTCTATTTCTATTTGTAAGTCTTTATATTTTGTTATCTTCTTCAGTTCTTTCTCTTCCACATCCACTATCCAGATTTTTTTGTCTTTCTTATCGACAATTGTTAAGTCTGGGGTGTTATGTGGCAGGTGCCCGTCTATTTGAATTCTAAGGTCCCAGAGCAATTTAATTTCTTCATTTTCTATGACTTTCTCTATTTTATGGTCCCACCAGTTCTTGCTTGCAGGCAAATGATATTTCTTGCAGATCTTCCAATGCACTATTGTTGCTACTTTGTCATGCCGCTGCTTGTAGTCAGTCTGTGCGATCTTCTTGCAGCAGCAGCTTACCAGGTGGTCCACTGTTTCTTCAGCTTCTTTGCATAGGCAGCACTTACTGTCTGTTGCTGTCTTCTCAGAACTGACTTTGTATATATTTGTCCTTAAGGCTTGGCCTTGTGCAACGAGAATTAGTCCCTCGGTCTCTTTCTTCAGCTTTCCTGCTCTTAGCCATTGACATATCTTGTTATTATCTGCTTTCCCTACTATTTCTTTAATGTACTGGCCACGTAGTACTCTGTCTTCCCATGCCTCCATTCTGTTCTTCCTTTGGTCTTTCTTGTAGGCCACTTTGGTCTCTCTAGTAGTCAGTGAGCCTTCCTGGCATACTAATTTGTGCATCTTATTCATTGTCCTTCAGATATTCTTCCAAAGCCCTTTTTTCTTCTTCAACAATCTGATGTACTTGCAACATTCCAAGCCCACCTAGTTGCTTGGTAGAATCTGTCCATGTCACTGCAAGGATGAAGGGCATAATTCATGGTCATTATTTTTTTTTGTCTTCCTATCCATTGCTTTTAGTTCTGTTTGAGTCCAATCCACTATTCCTGTTGTGTATTTAATGACTGGAATTGCCCAGGTGTTGTTGTTATTGTTGTTGTTACTATTATCTCAGTTGTAGAATAAAGCACTGACACAAATAGCTCAAGTGAACCGCAACACCTCTGTGGACAGACTTCTCTGAAATGACAGTTCTGAAATACAATTATCAGTGTGATCTGCTTAAGCATTCATCATCAGTTCCTGCTTTCTGAAGACTAAAAAAGAAAAAAAGACATACAAAGAAGAAGAGGTGATAAGAAGGCATCATTTTCTTCCAGCCTCATAACTGTAAATTGAAGAAAATTATTTTCTTTGCCTGCAGCTCATTGGCATAGAGGCAGCATTATATTATAATTTCATAAGCATAAATCCTTTGAATAAATTTCAGAAGAATAACTGAATTAGAAATGCAAGTAAAGTATCTAAAAAACCCTAACTGTTCCAGGCAAAAAGAATGGATGGTAGTACAACTACTGGAAGGAAGTTTCCTTTGTCAGCTGTCACAGAAAGTTAGATCGAAGCTCTGCAATCTAACCAGATTTCAGTGAGTTAGATTTGAAAGACAAATGTTCACTATAACTATAGCAGCCAAATATACTCCAATATGCAACCTCTTTTCACAGAACATTATTGTTTCCCTGGAAATAGCAGGCTTGGGGCTTTTAATTATCTTGTACATTGCAATTCTATACATGTGACTCTGTGGTAAATAAAACTGAGTTTAGTGATAATTGAAGTCAGATAGATGAATATATGGATTAAACCCAGAGAGATAGCCTTAATGTTATAGCCTTAATTGTTCTCATGAAGATATGACACTTAAAAAAATAGCTTCTCTGACCAGACTTCAGGTGGATAGCAGAAGACATATTGAAATGGTGTTTTTAGTAGATAGTTGATGGATTGTTGTTTTGTTTCTGATTCATTTAATTTGCTTACTGCGCCCCAGTCAGTTGGAGGGATGATTCATAAACATCTTGCACTACTAACTCAATGGTAAGACAGTACATATTTGTGTTTCCATAACATTTCTTTTAAAATAACTCTTGGGTCAAGAAATTAATCCACGTGCAAAGACAACAGACGTACGATCTATGTCAGCTGTCATATAGATCATATAGGCAATTTGTGGCATACATGTTGCAGACTTAAGTCTATGAAGCTTCAGTTGTTACTCTGGACATACTACAGTTGTCTCCTTTGGCTTTCCCACAGATCTGTAAATTAAAAAAAAAAAGTAAATAACATTGCAATACATGAAAGAGGGCAGCAGAGGGCGACTAACCAATAACCTTGTCAACCAAAAGGATTGTGACCACCAGAAGGAAGGATGAATGAATTAAGGTTGGCTGAGGAACGACATCCAGAACAGGCAAAGAACAGCTGGATTCCCACTGTGGAGAATGAGTATATATCTATGAGGCTGATATGGGATATCCAGTTGCTCGTCATGAAAGAGAAGAGACAAATAAATAAAATAGTAAGGAGACAGAGAGACTTCAGCGTTGTGAGAACAACTGTTGATCAGTCTATGACAGCTCTGAAAACCTAAAACCTAAGGATGTAGAAAGGATTAACCCAAAAAGTCTACTGTGGAAAGTAACTGTGCTGTAAGATGTATTTGAACATTCTGCATCACCATGTTAAATAACAGAAGTGAGAACAGAAGCATGCCAGACATTGTGATTTAACCTCTTAGTGGAAGAACATTCCCTGTTATGTCAGCTGTATTGTTCCCTTTTCAGAGATGCACAGGGTTCCATAACTTATGAATTCTTTATAGAGATACTGTGGGGATTGTCAAGGCTCTTAAAGAAGGGACGTATTTAGTTTCACCACTCATTCTTCATACCAAAAATCCATCCTTTATTTTGTTTTTTCTCTATTCCAAACAAATGTCTCAAATGGGAATTAGCATGGTCCAACCCCAGTGTTTAAATATAGCTGGAGTCCAGGTGTTTTAAAGAAAAAAAAGTTGTGTAAACGTAAAAAATTAAAAGTAAAAAAAGGATTCAGTATCACGCCTAAATATTGATTCTTCTACATTAAGTATTAGCTTTTTTTCTACATGTTTGCCAGTAAGTTGCTTAGCTCTGCCCCTAATTATCCCTATATACCATATTTTTCGGAGTATAAGACGGACTGGAGTATAAGACACGCCTTAGTTTTTGGGGAGGAAAATAAGAAAAAAGCTGATTGGCGGGTGGATCCGCCTCCCGGAATACCCCCAATCAGCTGATCCCAGCGGTGAATTTTAGCAACAGGTTCCTTGGTTGTGAACTCTGTGCCTTGCCTTTTTTTTTTTTTTTGCTTTTTTTTCTGCCTCTGAAACTTCTGAAACTCTGTTTCAGAAAAAACTTCTGCCTCTGAAAGCCTCCGAAACAGAGCTTCAGAAAAAAAGCCTCTGAAGCTCTGTTTGGGGGCTTCTTTTCTGAAGCTTCATTTCTGATGCTTTTTTCAGTCTTTGAAACCTCCGTTTGAGAAGTTGAGCGGGGCTACATTCAGAGTATAAGACGCACCCAGATTTTCACCCTCTTTTTTTGGGTAAAAGGTGTGTCTTATACTCCGAAAAATACGGTAATAGCAAATCATTCAGGTTTCATAATCTGCCACATCACCGCTTTCCTGTTAATTTCTCTCCATTTATACAGGTAGAACAATTACTTATTTCTACATAGAGCAGTGGTAGGATCCAAATAATTTAACAACCGATTCACCCAGGGTCAGGTTGGCCGTCAAGGGAGGCATGGCCCATCCCCATCCTCCAGCTCCGCTGCACATGCAGAACGATCCTCCCACGATCTCCAGCTGACCCTGGGTGAACGAGTTGTTAAATTACACCCCACACACACATACACACACTATCAAAGTGGATCCTGAGTGCTGTGCTGCAATGGAGAAATGGGCAATGGAGCGGCCGGTGCGAGGGAAGGAGGAACAGGGAGAAGAAAGAGGGAAAGTGGCCTTCTCCTTCCCTTGCATCATCTGCTCCGTTGCCCATTTCTCCAGTGCAGTGCAGCGCAGCCTAGGATCCACTTTGATAGTGGGGGTGGATAGTTTAACAACCGGTTCATCTAAACTGGTGCGAACCAGCTGAATCCCACCACTGACATAGAACTTATTTTTATCTGAGGGATATTCAAGGTTTGAGTATAATTTCCTGCCTCATGCCGGAAAGACAAAGAGTACAGGTAGTCCTCAGTTTATGACCACAATTAAGCCCAACATTTCTGTTGTTAAGTGAGACATTTTACGACATTTCTTGCCACAGTTGTTAAGTGAATCACTGCAGTTGTTAAATTAGTAACACAATTGTTAAATGAATTAGGCTTCCCCATTGACTTTGCTTGTCAGAAGGTTGCAAAAGGGGATCACATGACAGCAACGGTCATAAGTATGAACCAGTTGCCAAGCATCTGAATTTTGATCACATGAGCATGGAGATGCTACAAAAATTCGTAACTGTGAAAAATGGTCATAAGTCACTTTTTTTGAGTGCCATTGTAACTTTGAACAGTCATTAAATCAACTGTTGTAAATGAAGGACTACCTGTAATCAGAGAGAAACATAAGAAAAGAGTGGAATTGAGTTAGAAGTTGAAAAAATATTCGTTCTTTTAGTACAGGTTGCCATTGCATCCAGAAAGTTGTCATATATCTGGATGAATAGTTTTATACTTAATGTTTCTTAGAATATATGAAATGTTTTGAAATTAGGACTAAGACCACATTGGTTGTCCTTAAAACCTGAAGCATGAAATGTTGATAGTCCAGTTGATTAAGTTCGTATTCCTCATTACAGCTACTCTAAGCCTACCTTGTCCATTTGCATAATAAACATGGGATTTTAAAGTTCAAAATTATCTTCCCATTTTAAGAATAAAATGAATGTAAAGAAGGCATAGGTTATTCAGTCTTCTCCTTCTCTGCTTTCTTGGAACAAACCATATATCATAGAGGCAGGAGGCAATTTGCAAGATGGAAAAAGGAGCTACTTCCTGTTGACAACGTGGCAAAAAGTCATTGCCTTTTGACTTGGCTTTTGCTTGTATGCACGGATTTGAATGTGCACGGAAACATAACATACTTACTCATACTCCTGAGTTCATGTAGCTCAACTCATAGATGTGGCAGCTGATTCTTTTTCTAGGCTATAATTAAAGATTTTGCAAATGGGTAGGGAAACCATCAACCCTCCTGTCTCTGGCATCCAGGGCAGAAGTGCAGTTTCTGATAAGAGGTGTATCCTTTCCGCAGACGCATTTGTGATTCGCAATTGTGAATATTGCCTTCTTTGTTGTGGTTGTCACTTTTTTTCATCAATTTAATTAGATACAATTTGTCTCAGCATTTCAAATGCAGCATTTGTTTACCTACTCATCAAGGCCGACACAGGCCAATTAGTGTAGTGTAATTGTTTAACCTAGTCAGTGTGAGCCTGTACTGGATAGTATGTGCTATTACTTGAAAAATGGAGGTGGGTGGGGGAGTGGGTGGGGACATGCAAAAAAAAAAAAAAAAGGAACAAGCATTAATAGGTTTTTCCATGCTATGAGATTCTTAAGATTCACTTACATCCTGAATTGCACATCCGGCTGATAGGTGATCAACCCTTCACTGTATGTTCATTGTTTTCACCATCATGGCACGATCCGGTTCCCTGAAACTCGTTCTTCAGCTTCATTATAACCAAAGTATTGTAATGGTATTGTCATTGGAATACCCCAGAAGGCAAAATATTATTGGCAGCTGTAAAGATAAGTGGTCGAAGATATGGTATTACAGTAGTAAAAAATACGAGATTTAGTCAAGGCGTGAGAGATCAAATCATTTATTTGTGAGTCTGTCTTCCAGACTTTTGCAATAAATGTTTCAGACTGTCAAGAAGCAATGAGAAACGCTGGCATACTTTAGAATTACAACTTATAACTATCAGCGCAAGTCAGCCTTATTTATACAGTGTTGGATGTTTAAATAATGTAGCCCTAGGGGGGTGGGGGGCTCAGCTATTTCTTAACTCCTTCCAGTCTCATTCTCATCAACTTCTAATCTACTAGTTTTCTTTTTCTTCTATATTCTTCAGAATCCAGCTGTACATTGTTATCCCGTATCACACATATGAGAATGATATATACATTATAACCAAAGACCAGCAGTGTAAAATACTCTACAAAAACTAAAAAGCCCAATGATATACTACATAGTAAAGCAGAATAACGACAACATAAAACTGTTCATAACAAATAGCAAGACATTTTTTTAAATCTCTTGTAAATATGCTTTCTAATGGGTTGGTCATCTCCATATATTATTTTACTAATTCAAATCAAATCAAACTTTTATTGTCAATGCACAACATGTGTACAATGAAATTGAATGAGCCTCCCTTGCTGCAGCCCCCCACCCCGAAACACAAAATACATCTCAATAACTCAATAAATGAAAGAAATAGAATCCCTAAACCCAGATAAGTAATAACTAACACACATTCCCACATACCTATAATTCCCACATACCTGTATGTAACATTACAGTATATTACATCGATATGAATATGTTGCACATTGTGCAGGCCCTGCAAGTCTATCATATTAAACCTAATTGTGGTGTTATGTTGTGTTCAGAAATCTGACAGGCCACGGATAAAAGCTATTTTTCAGCCTGTTCGTTCGGCTGGCTATGCTTCTATATCTCCTGCCCGATGGTAGGAGAGTAAAGAAGTGCTGACCAAGTGAATCATCCCTGAGGATTTTCTTCACTCTGTTGAGACAGCGGGTCCTGGCGATTTCATCCAGTGGTGTCAGGGGACAGCCCATAATTTTTTGTGCTGTGCTCATCACCCTTTGTAATGCCTTTCTGTCTGCGGCTGTCAAGCTAGGATACCATACCGTAACACAATATGTAAGGACGCTTTCTATTGTAGACCAGTAAAAGGAAGTCATCAGTCATTGTTCCACCTGATTTCTCCACAAGACCCTAAGAAAACCCTAAGCTGTTGAGCCTTCCTGACCACCTGGACTGTGTTATTTTTTCAGGTGAGATCTTGGCTAAGGTGGACTCCCAGAAATTTGAAAGAGGAGACCCTCTCCACACAGCCCCCTTGATGTAGAGTTGGGCAGGTTCCTCTCTCTGCTTCCGGAAGTCTAACACCATCTCCTTTGTCTTGCTGGTGTTTAGATGCAAGTTGTTTTCTGAGCACCACGTGGATAACTTCTGGACTTCTTCTCTGTATGCTAATTTGTCTCCTCCTGTAATAAGACCCAGTATGGTGGTATCATCTGCAAACTTTACTTTTGCGTTAGATGGATCAGAAGATATGCAGTCGTATGTGTATAACGAGTACAGGTAGGGACTGAGCACACAGCCCTGAGGCGAGCCAGTGCTGAGCTTCAGGGAGGAGGATGTGAAAGACCCAGCTCTCACTATTTGTGAGTCCGTCAGAAAGTCTTTAATCCAATCACAGGTGAGAGAAAGGAAATTCAAGTCAGTCAACTTTTCGATGAGGATGTTCGGCAAAGTGGTGTTAAAAGTTGAGCTGTAATCTATGTAACTGTCTTGGTTCATAACATAGTTCAGAATCTGATAAAATAATTAGTTGTGTCCTTGAGAAGGAAACCTAGATTACCTGCTTCACAGTTATTTTTGTTGTATTCTTTAAAGACCAGTGGCCTCACCAAAGGTTTATTCTACTTAGATGAAATTTTACATACAGCTGCAAGAGCCTTGAGCTGCTTTCTCTTTCCATCTAATCTATAGAAAACTAAGCTCCACCATGAAATGGATCAACAACAACAACAAAAAGCATAAGATAAATAGTAATAGCCAATATTGTCCTCTAAGCGATATTCCTTGGGTCAGTATGACCCAAATGAATTTCTGTTTTCTTCATCACTTCGTGTAAAATAAATCCAATACAGCCATTCTGTCAGAAAATAATTGAAATATGTATCTCCAGAATAGTTGCTGAATGCACGGAATGTATCCTGAGAGCTGCTGATTAGCTATTGTAAGTAACTGCTCCTTGCTGAGTAAGCAAAGACTGTAGAAGACTATAAGGCAACCAGTTTCCAAGGAGACTTACAATATACAGACTGAGCAGGGACAGCAAACCTACTGGCAACGGAGTTAACAAAACTTTTATAAAAATTTTGCTTTGTGTCAGGAATTTTTTACTCAGCTAATAGAACACCCTGAGCAGGGAACCAAGTGGAAATAAAATCTTTTGATGGGTGGTGCCTTAAGTAGCACAAATGAACAGATTGCAAACAGTGCTTGTAATATTTTGTGTTCCTGTCTGAAAACAATTTGGCATATACTTTCAGCAAGTGTTAACTTGTAGCAGTGTTTGAAGAAAAAGTGAGCGAATCAGATCAGCAGTTGACCACATTCCAGCTCCTATAAGAGGTTGACAATTTATTAATTCAAAGCTGAAGCTGCAACAGAAGCTGACAAAATTTTCTATAAAGAAGAGAAGGGAGAAGCAAGCCCGGTTTAGTGACAACCAGAGCAACATATAGAAACAAGGGATGTAGAAGTTATTATAGTGAGAAACAGTTTTCAGAAAATATCCTCACAAACAAGTTCTGAATCTTCCTGGGAAAAAGAGAGAATAAAATGTATTATGTTTATGGAGATTCTCAGTTATCCAGATCACGGTTATCTCAAATGTGCTTTTTCAAAAAGCAACTGGAGTTTGTTTTTTCTTGAAGACTTTTTGCTTCTCACCCAAGAAGCTTCTTCGGTTCAATCCAGAACTGAAGAAGCTTCCTGGATGAGAGAAGCAAAACGTCTTCAAGGAAAACAAAGTCCAATTGTCATTTGAAAAAGCATCTTTGAAATAAATGTATCATATTAGTGTGTTGCATAAGTGTGTTATGTTAATGGAAATATGAAAAAAAAGATGCTTAATGGAATGATGAAATGAAAGAAGCTGAGGATGATTTTTAAAAAGGTCTTTCTGCAAAAAACAGTGAGAAAATAATAATAATATGTATACAGAGGGAAAATTTGGTCACAAAGAATGAGATCAAAGAGAAAAACAAAGGATGAGGATTTTGATGGAATCAATCAGATTCCAAAATCAATCGGAGTGATTTTGATGAAATAAATGGCTTCATCTGCTAACGGAAGAAAGCCAAGCAAAAAGTGTGAATTGAATTGAAAATCAAAGCAAAGAAATTATTTGGAACAACAGGTGAAAAATTTGGAATGAGAAGTAAAGAACGCTAAAAGGAGCATTTTAGAGGTTTCAGTGAGAATGATAGTGACTTTATGAAATGGAATTGAAACAAATTGCATAAAGCTACGGGGGAAAATGATGAGATAGAAGTTAAAAACATGGGGAGCATTTTGGCAAATAGTAAGAGTGCAGACATAGACAGTGGTCAAAGTCATTCTCTATCATTCTATGACCAAATGTGAAATTGCAATAAAAAAGGTAGAACTTTATTAATTCCTTAAAACTTCTATTAAAAAAAATCCATAAATATTTCAGACATAGGATGGCTAAATTACTCATTACCCCCCCCAAAAAAGGAGCAAAAAAGGTTTTCATTTCCATAAAATGTATATATCTCTGTATAAAGGCACAAGTTTAGAAAGAAGAAAATATAATTTAAATAAAAAATGTGAGACACATCCTCTGTTGTGGAGTAGAATGTCAGTGCTTTGTTTGCCTGTTCAGTTTGCTAAGCATTTCAAATCAACTTCAAAATCTTTTTTTATATATATAGTTCACTTTCTTTGAAGCAGTCTTGGAATGAGCAGCCCTTCAAAGAGAAGATGCTTTCAGTATGGATCTGGCCTCTGAAAACTTTGCAAATGACAAATTTCTCAGCAACACAGGACACATGGCCAAATAACAAGATAATGAAGCTTATCAGATTCCAGAGTAAACTCTTAATTGGATATATATAGGATAATTGTCCTAATAGAAGGCAACTTGTGAATTTAAAATCCAAACACACCCCTTTATTTTTTGTAACCCATAGAACTACCGTCTTCCTATCATCTTCCTTACTACCGTTCAATCCAGAACTGAAGAAGCTTCCTGGATGAGAAGCAAAACGTCTTCAAGGAAAACAAAGTCCAACTGCCTTTTGAAAAAGCACCTTTGAAATAAATGTATTGTATTAGTGTGCTGCATAAGTGTGTTGTGTTAATGGAAATATGAAAAAAATGATGCTTAATGGAACAATGAAACAAAAGAAGCTGATGATGTTTAAAAAGGTATTTCTGTATAAAATGGTGAGAAAAAAATATAATATGTATGGTGAGAAAAAAATATAATGTGGCCACAAAGAATAAGATCAAAGAGAAAAAACAAAGGACGAGGCGCTCACCACTTCACCATTTATCTCGGTGTCTGTGTCTTCATCCTCATAGCAATTGTGTCTCCTGCACAATAAAAAGACTGTTTATTCCTGCCTTAAATTGTGCAAAGTAATACAAAATAAACCCAAAAGTTAAATTACTGGTGCCATCATGAACTATGCCCAACAGTCCAGGGCATAGTTTGATATGTGGAAGAATCTTCCAGGGCCAAGAGAATATCACATAACTGTAATATTTTTGAGCAATGAAACCTAATGCCTAGGCTGAACAGATGTGGTACAAGAAATAATGCTTGACTATGCTTGACTAGTACCTGGCAGATAAGGAAGCTTAGTTATATAATTAAACACTACACCATTGCATGGATAAAAGCTTTTCTGCGGATCTATTTGATGCAAGCCAAGAAAATCTGTTGATTTTCTCACCAGCACAAGGCAATCTGGCCATTTTAGTTTCCTTGGGCCCAATGCAAATGTAGGACTTATTATTTATCATAGTGCTGCCACACACAGTAAAAATGAAAAGCATTTTTAAATGAAACGAAAATCAGACAAGGGAAGAAATGCCTTTTCTTCTCCCCATCCCTCTTTTTCTTTCTTCTTTAAAAATCATATCGATGTTGTGATTAACTTGCATTTTACAGCATAGCTGACGTGACACTCAGGCAAATTAATCCTATTATGCAAAATCTAGTTCACAAGTGGTTTTGCTTCTTTCTCTCATTCTCCCTCAAACCCCCCCTTTTTTTCAAAATTATGTCAATTTTGCCATAAATTGGAAAGACCATGTCAGCTTTCTGTATTGCAAGACAACACTACACAGTGCTGTGCTGTATATCCATATTCCTTTAATGCAGAATGATACGAATTTTAACTTGGTGGCACAAATTAGGATTCATAACTTTTATGCTGATGTTTCTGTTTGCATACAGCTTATGAGAATTACCTGTAAATTTTGCATTCATTTTAATTCTTTTTTTTTAATCCTACCTACCAATGAGAGTAAAAGACAATAAAAGAATTCAGCAACGGGCAAAACAAAATAAATTGCCAATAGATGCTGACTCCTTTTTGAAATCCCCCCTCCCTCCCCCCTTCACCAATTTCCTTATGAATTAAACAGAAAATAATCTAAACTGCTTAATTATTTTCCCATGGAAAATATTTCTGCTCTCTGGGAAAACCCACAGCATCTGTTTAATGCATCTGTTACAGACATTCTCCTTCTTGTTTCATTCTCCCTTTACTGATGTTTCCATGACTGGATTTGGCCCTTCTGTAGGTGGCCAGTGCTGAATTCTCTACATCCAGCCAAGCTGTCAAATTAAAGCCTTTTCTGCTGAGCTTTGGACAGATATGATGTGGAAGGTTAAAGCACTCTAGCCTTTGTCACCAAAACATTAGACTGCCAACATCTGTTTGCTGGACTCAACAAAGGCAGTTCATTCAGAATCATCCTCAACACAGATGTTAACTCTCTTTTTTTTTTTAACAAAATGCTAGTAGTTTTTAAAAAGGGGGGGGGGAGAACTGAACATGAAAAGCCAGAATAGCCAATAAATTTTGGACTATTTGATCTTTGAGATGCTTTGAATTTTTAAAAATGTTTGTCTTAATTTGTAGGCTTGAGTCTTAATTATTTTTATATATGTATGCATGTAGTGCAGCATTAGACATGTGTCAAATTGTCAGTATCCCAGTTGTGTCTGTCAGATAATCATCTAAAATAGTGCCACTGAACTACGCTGTCTATATTGGAAGGATGGTTTTGTGTTTATACTTTCCCTCCATTTTGTCTAAGGGACTGAAGGGGGAGTGGCTTAGCCACTCTATAAATATGACCCCCTTTACTCACACACACAGGAGAACAGCAGAAGGAGAAGAGATGAAAAGGAGAGAGAGAGAAGAAGGGATTATGCTCTAGGCACATTTACCTAAGAAATAAATAAAGACCCAGAGACAACGTTCTGTGATTTAAAATGTAAATAGTTTATTGATTTTAAATAAACAAAGTTTTCTTGATAAAAGAAATCTGGCTTAATTGTAGCTGCTGGGACATTCCAAGATCTTATTGACCTCTACAACTTAAACTAAAAACTTTTATAACAGTGCCCACTTGCAAACAATGGACAGCGGGGAAAACAACTCTTAGCTCTCTTCTTGCCTATGAGTGAAATTTTTGGCAGTTTGGAAATAAGTGTTGAGCCATAGCTGTTCTTATTATAATTTGCTTTTTAAAAAATATTTTTTCTACACTTTCATATTCATTCTGTCATATGACACAGAATGTCATATACAAATATAAAAGACAGAATTTATATTGATCATCAGATATATGCAAAGAATGCAGCAATTTTTGTCACCTTGACAAAAACAGCATTGTGCCATCATAATGCAACTTCCATACTTTTATATGTGGGTTTGATATCACACTTGCCCAAAATGGACAGAGCTTGAGTTGTGTTGGCACAATACTGTTTTTATAATTTGTTCCCTTTGCACACCCTGATGACATCTCTGTTGACAAGTCTGGCTGGTGCAAGGTTCAGTTAGTACCAGGGGTGAAATTCACTTACCTTCACTACTGGTTTGCAAATGTGAGCACACACGCCTCCTCCATGCGCAAAGGATAAAAAATGGGACATGATGACATCTGGGCAGGTGGGCGGAGCCTCCCACCGCCGGCACTACTGGTTCACCCGAGCCGGATAGAACCGGCTGAATTTCACCACTGGTTAGTACAAAGATTGATATTTGAGCATTAGATGTGCACCTTGTTATATCTGTTTACATCTGTATTTTATATCAGTGGGAGACAACATTTTGATTATGTATATTAAAAGATGGTGGCCAAATAATTCATCTAAGCAATCTTAGATATATGAAAATTATTTGATTTGCTGGAGTCAAGCAAATTGTTGTAACTTTTGAAACTGTGCTTTTGCTTAATGACGCATTCCCCCAATACGTTAACAATTGCACATCACAACTTTAACTCTGGATACCATAATCTTGCACAATACCTCAGCTCCCGAATCACTGGAGCAACCAGTCCCAGATTCAGTGCATGAAACTGTGAACTTTTCTGAAATGTCCATAAAGCGATGCTGACATTTAATGATCTTATAAGATTTGGGACTATTTTTTTCCGTTCAAATTTACTTTCATTTTAATTTAATTGGGAGGGGGGGTGTTTATTGAGCAAGAAATGTGCCAAAATCCAATGGCAACTTATTGTTGACCTCTGGTTTATGCTATGTTTAGTCCTTAATTATAATACTTTATATCCACTGATACTTTAATTAGTTCCAGTTTGTGAGTTTGAAAGTTACATGTTTTTGCTATAGTTGTTTTGCCCTTACATATTTGTGTAAGTTGTTAACAGCAACAAATGGTTTAAAAAGTTCTCCAAGGAAAAGAGTCAGCTTCAGCAACCTAAAATGATTTTAAGAAGTCACACTTTTAATAGTTTATTACACTCAACTGATTGTTAAGACTGTTTGAAATTTCACTACTTGAAAATAGTGAGTTGTTTACAATAACAGGTAACGTCAATAATCATAAAGTGGAATATCTTTTCTTGGGATACTTGTAGGAAATTATGGAAACCTACCTGTAGTTCATGCAGATGTTATTCTACTTTTGGGACAATTGATAGAAAGCTGCACAAAAGATAGATTTGTAACTGAAGTACTGCTTAGAGTATTCCCTAAGCAGTTTTTCTCCCTGTGGTGGAGAAAAAAGGAAGAAAGATGACAGCATCCTCTGAGAAATTAGTAAGCTGGCTGACCTTCCCAAATAGTGTAAGAAACAAAGAAACAAAATAGGAGAGCTCATGAAACTGTCTTTCTTCTGATCTTTCTTCTAGTGAAGATCCACCATTGGATTCTGGTGCCTTCTGTGAATGACAAGAACCCTTCATAGAACAGTAAATTGGATCCATTCCCACTTTCTTTTGAGAGAATGACTAAAGACATGTTTTTAGGTGCCATACTTTATACCAACGTTTTTCAAACTTGGCAATTTTTGACTAGGGCAGTGGTACCCAACCTTTTTGGTACCAGGGACCAGTTCTGTGGAGAGGTTTTTCGGTGGACCTGGGTGTGTGTGTGTGTGTTTTGCACACTGCCTGCATCTCGCGCATGCACAGATGGGAATTCGCCCGTTTGCGTGGACCAATTTCTGGTGTGCCGCAGACAGGTTGGTTGAGCTAGGGAATATTAGGAATAGACATCCATGCTTTATACAATAGTGTGTCAAGCAAAAGTAAGAACAAAGAGATAGTATTATGATACGTAGACTCAATAATGTTCAGTTTGCTCTCCAAATGGATGCTATAGATTATGTTGCCACCACTTTGGCAACACTCTGTGCAATCAATACTGGCATCTATACCATCCATCTCATTTGCTTTCCTCCCATCAGAAATCCTGCTAGAAAGAATCAGGGCAGCCTTTTCATATTCCCTGCAGCTGTAGAAGCAAGCAGTCTGGAATACATGACCTTCTCCACGTGCACATGAAACAGAGAACTTATTGGCTGTTATTTGCTTGAGACTCTCAACATAAATCCTGCCAACCATCACATTATCATGCCAGACAAGATGCAAACCTGAACCATATGGCTAAGGAGTGGAAGATTTTATTTGCGCCCTCTTGCTGCTTCCTCCCTTGCTTTAGCTCCTTGCCTGCTCTAAGTTTTCAATGGACTATTTCCACATGGCATCAGGAGGTAGAGGCGAGGGGAAGCAATTTAGGGAAGCGAGTGTTTCCTTTTTAAATCAGAAAAACTGTGAACCATAACATACCCACTGTTTCCCCATCAAACATACGGCTTTGCAAAAAGTTGCAATCAAACAAATGGAAAACATTAAAAATCTGTGCTGCAGAGTTAGCCAAAATTGTGAGAGCTGCAGTTGCCTCCCTCCCTTGGGGAATAATTAGTATAGATGCTTTTCAAGACCTTATTAAACCGGGAGGCTTCCAGACAGCAACTAGAAGTAGTTCTCCTCCCACTTTCTATAGGGTTTATTAAAGCTGCACAAGTTTTAGCCCATCCTTGTCCTTCGGTGCCATGATTTTCATGGCACTGAAGTCAATTCATCTCTTAGCTTTTCTTCTGCTGTTAATGATGCTTCTGCAAAGGGATGGGAATTAATGTGTTTTCCCTCTCAAAACAGCCTGTGAATAGACATGAGCTGCAATCAGGTGTATTCTTCACCACTTTGGCTAAACTTTTTGGGGAGAAGTGAAAGATTAGGAGCAGATGTCCAACTCTGGCCATATATGGACAACCTGTGATAGAGTAGTTGAAGGGTTGGACTAGAACTTTGGAGACCAGATTTAAAATTCCATTCAGCTATTAATTTCCTATGTATCTCTTGGCCTAACCTACCTCATAAGGTAGGTTACGTTGTATTGTATACTTGGAATGAGAGAATAAAAGGAGAATGTAGGGAGAAAACCTGGGGTTAAAATAAAGTAGAAAACAAAACAGAATGTAGCTCAAGATCTAGAGAATGAGGTCACACATAGGCAGTTCAACATCTTGAATGGATCATAGGACGCAACCATTGGGGGTGTCAGAACCATCCCTCCCTGTTTAAGGAGGGGGGAATAGTTGGCTTGGATTCCAACTTTTTGAGGAGTTCCTCCTGTGTTAGCAAGCAGACTTGCTAGTTGTTAGGCCTTGTGAGGATATTCTGATCCTTCAGTAGCCCTTGGCTTGAAGATGAAGTTTCTAGGAGAGCTGTCTTACTTACTAGTCTCAGCAACTTAATGTGAGAAGTGTTTGAATTTCCTTTCTATTCTTGTGTCCAGCTTGTGCTTCACATTGAGAAAGCCTGTTCTTGTGGTTCAGTGAAATCTATGCTCAGACTCAGGAAGGCTGCAGAAGGCCAGATTTCTCTAATCTGGGCATTCTCCAGATTATGAATGACTTTGACACTATTTTGACACTTAGCAAGGAGATATGGCTGCCAGGGGATTTATGCCAGGGAATTTATGGACGCTGTTAAATTGCAGGTGGAATCTGGAGTTTACCCTGAGACTCTGGCAAAAAGTCCTGCTGCAGTTCTAGAATAGGGACAGAACCTGACCTGTATTGCTGTTGTTTCATTTGCAGCGATCCCCAGGGTATATCTTGACTTTATGAGGAGCTATAGGAGATGACTTGCCAGAAGAGAGATCTGGAGCACCGTTGGAGGGGAATGACAAGTGGCTCTGGTCAAATACATATTTGTGGTTACATCCTGGGGCTAAGAGTAGCAAAATGTCATTATTTCTCTGCTCTTATTGTATCTATCGATAGCTGTCTAGTGGCTCTGCTTCAAATGACTTGTTTGTTGCTAGAAAGAGAAACTCCTCAAAAAAAGTCTACTGGAGCACTGTGAAGAATATTCTCATTGTCTGCCAGGTCCTGCTAAGGTACCTGGGGATATATACTTGTGAGATTATTGAACCTATGACACCTGATAAAATGGAATGGGTCCTCCTTAGACTGTGAGTTTGGCTATATGTTAATTCAATCTATATTTCTCCTGGGTTTCAAGGCTGTTTAGGAGTTTATCTGAGTTTGGGTCATTGCAGTGGTATCAGCTTCTTGGAGACAGTGAATAGTTCCTTCAGTCTTGAAGGACAATGGTATGTCTTCTCCTCAAGATGCCATTGCTGGACCCAAGGATTAAGGATAATTTCTATCCAGTTTAGAAGATGTTGAGTACCCTACATCTGGGTTATCTGGACCTGTTTGAATTATCTGGTTTCAGTGACATCATTGGTCCTGCTTCTTAATGACCTTTGGTAGAGCTCGGATGGGGTTGGTGCACTCCAGTACTTCTTGATCTACATCTCTGTGGCTTTCAGGTTGATGAATCATGGCATCCTGGGATTGGTTGTGGAGAGGCACAACATGTTGGGATATTTACATTTCTTATTGGTCATTCCCAACTACTGATAGTATTGATACTAGGGGGAAAGATTGAGACCATCATTGTGGGAAGCATCAGGATTTATCCCTCTAATCCTTTTCTTTAATAGCCACATGAAACTGCAGTATGAGATTATCTTGTTTGGAGTTATTCGTACACTGATGATACACAACTACATCTTGATCCTGAGCTAACCAAATGATGCTGTCAAGGTCCTGTCCCAATGATTGTAGGCTGTCTGGATCTGGATGGGAAGGAACAGATTCAAACTCAATCCTGCCAAGATCATGTGGCTATAGATATTTGGGGTGTCCAGGCCTGGGGTCTTTCCATCTTTAGTCTTGGATGGGTTGCACTTCCTTACTGATGTGCTCCCTGGAAGTTGTATTGGATTCATGGTTCCTACTCAAAGAACAGGCTATTACTGTCAATTCCACTGGGTATACCAGACTAGAAAATCAATACCAGATGTGGTCAAGAAAGCCTTTGACAGATTCATCTGAACACTAATTGCATTCATATCCTGGTGACTTCATGATTGTTCTACTGCAATGCTGTAAACACGGGGCTGCTCTTGAAAACTGCTTGGAAGCTACAGCTGGTTCAGAATGCAGTAACAAGGCCAGTGATAGGCATGTAATATCATGTCCATGTGACGCCCTGATTTATGAGATACATTGGTTACCATTTGACTTATGGTGCAATTCAAAGTTCTCATTGTCACCTATAAAGCTCTTTGTGGCACTAGGCCTGGCTATTTGAAGCCTATCCAACTGATTCTGCCCAGCTACTGAGACACTTGGCAGAGTATCTGTATTTCAAGTCCCTTTCATAAAGAGTGACATTTGTCAGGACCCAGGAATGTTCTTTCTCTGTTGCAACATCTGAGGTCCAAACAGCTCCCATCATGAGAATGTTCAGAAAGTATCTGAAAAGTTGGCTGCTTTCCCAGGCCTTGGGGCAGAGTGGTAGTTGAGTCCCTACAGGTTGTTTTGCTGTTATTCAGAACTTGCCTTCTGGATATTTATGAAATCTTTTTTTTAATTGTTCTTGTTTATTTCTTTCTTCAATAAACCTATCTGGCTTGGGCAGCCTCTATATTACATTAAATAAAAATAAAGAAATATAGTGTTGGTATGGTTTGTGTATCATGGTAAGTGGATGATTTATAGACTACAAAAAATGGTCTCCAAAACTAGGAGCCAAAATGTAAAAACCAAGTAGAAAAAACAGGGACATAGGTAAGATCTAGCTACTGTGACTATCAGAAGATTTCAGTTATACTTATTTTGCTCTCCAGGCTATTTCCCATCCATTCCCAACTATTAATGTTCAGTCATACAATTTAATATGTACATTTTGAAAAGAACAGCAAGGAAGCAAGCAATGATTCCAGGCATCTAGAATTTTGTGCAGGGTGCTGCTTTTAGCTTTTTGCTTTTACCTAGCAAAATTTCAATTCTCCTGAACACATATCTGTGTGCATAGACATGGACAGTCCTTCACACACATTTATCCCAGTTTGTTTTTCTTCAAGTGACTTGTAGCTGAATTTGAAAAAACAATTGAGGCGTGTCTTAGCCTAAACCAAGAAATAAATTATTTTTACATCCACTGCCAGATATTATTTATTTATTTATTTATTTATTGGTTCGATTTATATGCCGCTCTTTTCCGGAGACTCAGGGCGGCTTACAATGCGTTAAGCAATAGCCTTCATACTTTTGTATATACCTGCTTAGTAGGGCTTTTGCCCCCCCTCCCCAAGCAGTGTTCTTTTTTATACAAAGTCAGCTTATTGCCCCCACAAACCAGGTCCTCATTTTACCTACCTCGAAAGGATGGAAGGCTGAGTCAACCTTGAGCCTGGTGAGATTTGAACTTGCCGTAATTGCAGGCATCTGATGTTACTTAACAGTGCTTTAGTCTGCTGCGCCACCAAGGCTCTTGTTGTGCTATCAGGTTATATATAGATAGGGAATCACATACAGCTTATCATGTCAATGATAGATTCTACCATACCATTTAAGATGCAAATCATTAATTCAAGTCATGAATTTTGTGTTTATAACACAAGCTTTTTTTAAAAATCACTCCAAATCAAATTAACATGAAAAGCTTTGGTAGTCTAAGGCCCTGGTACTAAATGAGCATGGTACAGAGTTTCTATTTCACAGAAGAAAACCAAGCTAGAACCAAATCTCAACAGAGAGACGGATGCTCTTTCTTTTAGACATAGACATCAAGAGCAATCAAAACTAAAATGATAAAATGATAGAGATTAGAATAGAATAAGAGTTGGAAGGGACCTTGTAAATCATCTAATCCAACCCCCCACCTAAGTGGAGACACCAAGGTTGTCAAACTCACGGCCCATTGGCCCGGATGCGTCATGTGCGAGCCATGCCCACCCCCATTTTAGCAAAGGGAAAAAATTGTGATATGTCACGTGACGATGATGTGATGACATGAGATTGACACCCCTGCCCTACACCATTTCTGACCAATGGCAATCCAGTTTCTTAAAAGCTTCCAGTGATGAAATTGAAATTGAAATTTTGATATTGAAACTGAACTTTTATACCGTACTAGACAACTCTAACTCTTGGATCATTTGTTTCAAAGGTATTTCCTTACCTCTGAAATCCTCTCAGTGCTTTTCAACAGTGGCAGAGCTTCTAATGTACTTAAAAAGATTTTAAAAATTCAGGGAGATATTCCGTTATGTATCTGCCCTATAACTAGCCTATCCTGAACTGAATAGCACATCAAGAGTTACTTTATGACATTTTGTATTATATCATTCAATACTCTATGATAATTTTTAAATTTTTTAAAAATATTGCCAAATTTCCATTCAACGAGAATCATGATTCCCAGATTATGGACTCATTCTATAAGTTAGCCCATTTGAGGTATCTTTGGCCAAAAAAGTTTGCCCTCTGATGCACTGTTTCACCCATTTAAAGTTTACACACACAAGAATTTTAGTAGTATATAGATATAATTTATTTTCATTCATTTCTTGGTGTAACAAGTCCTTTCCAAGTATTCAGTTTTACCATTTTTACTGCTTCTGTTCTTTTTTCAAACAACTGCTCAGATAACTTCATTTATTAGGTAAACTAAAAATATAGTAAAAAAATAAATATGGTCAAATATGAGACTTTCTTCCCCTTCTTCTCACTTGTGATCTAACAGAAGAGTGACTCTTCTCATTGTTGACTGGGTCCCCTAACATCACCTTAGATCTATAGATGTTGAGTAAAGATTGAAAAAGACCTTCACTGTGGATTTTGCTGGTAATAGAGCTGGCCTTTTTAAAAATCCTAGTGGATCCACAGAAGGATAAACAAGATTAAAGTCCACTTGATATTCATCTTTTCCAAGGGAAAAAACTTCTATTATATTTTTGAAAATATATGAGATGATCAGAGCTTTTGTCTTTTTTTCCCACAGAAAGTACAGCTTGAAGCACAAGGCACAGAATTATTTTCTATCACAGCATTTTCTGGTATGATATATGCCCATATAATGAATAAAGCTGCTTACTATGCTAAAAAGCAGAAACAAATTTCACACTGATGTCTATGGGGGAAAAAAGTAAGACGAAACAGTTTTGATCATTGAAGTGGTAGATCTTCATAAAGGAACAATTTAGCAGTCTTCCAATATTTGAAGGGCTGCTACAAAGAAGAGGTGTGCGTGTGGAGGGTGGAGCGCCAGTAAACAAAAGAGCAGCTCCTAGTTTCCGGCACGTGCTTGCATGCCAGTCACCTCGTCTTCAGGTTACGGGTGTGCATGCATGCATGAAGACCAGCTGGCATGCGCGTGCCAGAAAACAGAAGCTCACCTTCTCGGTGTACACATGCATGCCAGGGAGCTGCTCTTTCAGTTTTTGGCACTCTCATGTGCACAAAGACCAGCATGCATGCGCACACCGGAAACCGCAAGCTCAGCGTGCCTTCCCGTTTAAGCAGTCGTTGCTGAAAAGGTTTGCCAACACTGCCCTATATGATTTCAGACAGGTGGCTGTCTAGTCTCTTCTTAAAAACCTCCAGTGATGGAGCACCCACAACTTGTTCCACTGGTTGATTGTTCTCATTGTCAGAAAATTTTCCCTTAGTTCTAGGTTGGATCTATCTGATTAGTTTCCATCCATTGTTTCTTGCCTTACATTCCAGTGCTTTGGAAAATAGGTTGATCCCCCTTTTTTTATAGCTGTTCTGCCCCAGCTACGGATCCCAAAGAATGTAGCACACACAAACTCCGAACAAAACTGAGTTTACTTCAAAACACAGTCTTTTGCAAATGCAGGCTGTTAATAAAACATTCTCAACAACCTGCCAGAAATTCCACAGATAAGATAAGAGTCTTACTAGAGTTGGCAGAAAGCCCAGAAGCCAGGTTTGCAGAGAAAATTCAAACTCAATGATCAGCGAACGAACGGATGAACAACATTGTTTCCTGCAGCTTTTTACAAGCTGTGTGCAAACTTAAATAGGCTAAGGGAGTGGCCAATTAGCCCCAAGCCGTACTCTCAAGGAGACCTCCTCTTGAGTAACCACTCCTGCCTTTTGGCAGCTCTGCGTGCTCGTGCATTGAGAAGAGGCTCCTCCACTTCATTATCTTCACTTAAAGGAGCCTCTGGAGGTTCTGAAGGCCCTGGTGAATCCCTGCCTCTGGCACCACATCTTCTTCAGCCTCCTCGCTGTCCGACTTGAGCGCCGGCTGCACAGGCTGCTGGCGCAACACCACACCAGCCTCCTCGTCGGGATCAGCAACAATCCGCGCAGGCCGCTGGCGGGCCACAACAGTAGCAACCTGGCATGCCTGGAGAGATGGCTCTGCGTACCACTTCTGGCATGCGTGCCATAGATTCGCCATCACGGATATAGGGGACTAGAAGACTTCTAAGATCCCTTCGAATTCTGATATTCTATTCTGTTCTGTTCTGTTCCTGAAACTGAGCACATTATTCAACATAAACAGTTGCCATTGGTCTACTGGGTTTTGTCAAATTGACCCCTACAAGGTTCAGTCCTATTATGAATAGTGAAGCCATTTGATGGATTTAAAAAATATTGTTTTAATTAATAGCAATATCTTCACTGCTGATTACAAATGTTTACAAATGATTACAAATGTCCTTATTCAGTGCACATATAAAAGATATTTACTGTTACATTAGAAGGAAAAATTGCAAGCAGAACTTCCAAATACATAAATGCATTCATAAAATGTAGATCACTATATCTGAAGTTAAAAGCATGTGTCTCCTATATTGCTCTCTTTTGATATCTGACAGTTTTGCACATAGTTCTTCAAATTCTTGATTCAAAATAGGGAAGTCAATAAATAGTTCTTGTTCTCAACCCAAAAAAAAAAATTCCTCTTTTGTTGGGCAGGAGCTTTTCAGTTCATTACAATATTATTAGTCAGTCTTCATAAAAGTGCTATGCATCTTTATTAAAAGTGGAAGTTCACATCATTTTATGTCCCCATAAAATTGGGCGGTGGTAGCCTTGATTAATTTCTTCACGTACTGTGAACTTTACAGCAAATTGGACAGGGTAATTCAATTCCTACTTCTGAAGACTTTTTTTTGTTAGTAGAAAATTGAAATAATTCATATGTAATCATATTGCCTTCAGAAGAGATATTTAAGAAATAATATCCTGAAGTGATGATTGCATGGCTTAATTATTAATGCCATACTTTCGGGCATTATAGCATATACTCATTTTATCAGACAAGGACTCCTATCAGAGATGTTTCTCCATCTATAATTTCTGTTTTCTGTCAACTCTGAGCACAATCTAGTGAAGTCTTCTCCTGGATTGTCCTACAAGAGACATTCAGTCATTTGTTTCTAATAGGTAGAAGAGCTTCTGCCTAATGTCAGAGTATTTGCATATATAATTTGAAAGTGTGGAAACTTTCAGAGTATATATGCAATGTGGTTGTTGCTGTTAGTTGCAAAGTCATGTCTGACCCATCACGACCCCATGGACAACTTTCCTCCAGGCCTTCCTGTCCTCTACCATCCCCTGGAAACAATGGTGGGATTCAGCCAGTTTGCAACACTTCGGGAGAACCGGTTGTTAACTTTCTGAGCAGCTTGGCACACTGGTTATTGGAAGAAATCATTAGGGCAGAGAACTGGTTGTTAAATTACCTGAATCCCACCACTGCCTGGAGACCATTTAAGCTCACGCCAATTGTTTCAGTGACTCCATCCAGCCACCTCATTCTCTGCCATCCCGTTCTTCTTTTGCCCTCAATCATTCCCAGCATTAGGCTCTTCTCCAGTGAGTCCTTCCTTCTCAGTTTCATCTTCAGGATTTGGCCTTCTAAAGAGCAGTCAGGGTTGATCTCCTCTAGGACTGACTGGTTTGATCGCCTTGCAGTCCAAGGGACTTGCAGGAGTCTTCTCCAGCACCATAGTTCAAAGGCCTCAATTCTTTGATGCTCAGCCTTCCTTATGGTCCAACTATATGCAATATAAGTGTTTTTAAAAAGGCATTTTATCAGGATCAATTGGTCAGGGAGCTACCAGTTCAGAAAGATTACTTACTCATTTCAAACTCTATTTTTAACAAAATAATCTGGTCTTCTGTAAAACACTCACACATAAAAATTCAGTAATTGGTATTTGACTTTTATCAGGAATTATGGCTATATTAAGTGGGGGTCACTCAAAGAATCATATTGAGAAACTGGAAATTTGATATTATGATAGAGGTTAAAAATGGTGGTTGAAAATGGGTGATTTATCTGTTTGGGAAAGGCAATATTTTCTACAACTCAAAGGAAACAGAAGTGTGTGAATATGCTACAGATATTTTACAATAATATTTTGCACTTACTATATTATAGTAGTGTATTCATAAATAAACCAGTGATTGCTGACAGGTATAAACTATAGGGCAGATTTTTTTTCTTTTTTAGTTTGCATTTTAAGCTTGCTCAGAATTGCCTTTTTTCTGGGTTTTTTTAAAGTCTTTTTTAACTTTAAAGATTTTGTTATGTACGTTTGTAACATAAATACTTTATTTAAAAAAGGGAATTCATGATGAACAGGTTGGAAATCATTACTCAAGCAAGTAGATTTTCTTCTGTTTGCTGTGCTTTTCATTCTGCCTTTTACAACCTACTTATTTCTCTACTGAGAAAAATCCAGGTATGTCAAAATTATACATATAGTGGTGTTACAGCCATCAAAAGATTATCTAACAATCTATTCAGCGATGAATATAAGTTTGAGGTTGAATATAAGCAAGGCAAGTTAACTAATCAAGGAGATAGTCGACTAAATCAAGGAGAGAACCAACCTAGAACCAGTGGTGAAATCCAAATTTTTTTACTACCAGTTCTATGGACGTGGCTTGGTGGGCGTGACAGGGAAGGATACTGCAAAATCCCCATTCTCTCCCCACTCCAGGAGAAGGATATTGCAAAATCTTTATTCCCACCCCACTCCGGGGCCAGCCAGAGATGGTATTTGCCGATTCTCTGAACCGCTCAAAATTTCTGCTACCGGTTTTCCAGAACCTGTCAGAACCTGCTGGATTTCAACCCTGCCTAGAACTAAGGAAAAATTTCCTGACAATTAAAACAATTAATCAGTGGAATGAGTTGCCTCCAGAAGTGGGTGCTCCAACACTGAAGGTTTTTAAGGAAAGATTAGACAACTTTTACCTGAAATGGTATAGAGTTTCCTGCCTGAGCAGGGGGTTGGACAAGAAGACCTCCAAGGCCGCTTCCCACTCTATTATTTTATTATTCTGTTTTAGTGATAGTAGATAGTAGAATAGTAGATAGTAGAATCCACACCAGTCATCTGCTATACAGATTACCTGGCTGTCAGTGTCTCAGAATGCAGGCAGCATGAAGGAGCACTAAAACCAAATGATGGCCACCACATCAATTCCATGGCACATCTCAGCTCACAAATGACTCTGATTCAGGAGAATTTTGCTTCCATAAAATGAAAAATCATAACAAATTGAGGCAACTGGAAATGTCATTGAGTATGACATTTGCAGCTCCTTCCAAGGGACTTCTCCCAAGCACTAACTTCCAACACAGGCGTTGGTGCCTTTGAAGAAGCTTAATACAATCAAGATCACTGCTATGCAATGAAAATAACATTCCCAAAAGACACCAGCTATGTTTGGGATACTGTTTGGATACTTGTCACTGACTTCATGCCTGAATAAATCATTTGACATAAACAAAACAAAATCTGCAAAACAGATATTGATTCTGGGTATTTTCTTAGAATGGGTAATGGACTTTTGATATCCTGTTTCATTTTCAGATCAACCTGGCTAGTGAAAGAAATAAGAGCTAACGTATCAGTATGAGAATATTTTCTTAAAATTCAAGTGAAATCAGAGAATGATCTCTGAAAAAGATCAGAGAAACGAATGTCCACACTCTTCCCTAGTTGAGAGTTGAATATTTATTATCACGAGAAGTTTTTGAATGGTTAATACAGAGCCACTTGGAAGTGGAGCTGCAAGATGTTAAATCAATATCAGGAGGAAAGAGAGAAACACAAATTAAGCTATGAAAAATATGAGAGAACTATAGAATAACTAGCTGACCTCTGCCAAAATAACAGGTTCATAATAATCTGAATGGGATGGGATAGGAAATTAGGAATGGATATCCTTTTATGGAATAAAATCCACACAATGTTTCCTGACTCTTCCTTCAGTCCCAAGATGCAAATAGCAAAAGTATTGGACATTTATTGAAGAAGAAACGGCAGTTACTGCTATATCTGAACAAGCTTTTCTGAATTCTGTTTACCTGTGCTGTTATCAGACCCTTTAATGATGTTCAGATCTAGCTAATTCCATGCTGCAAGTGGTCTTCACTTCTCATAAACCATGCCCAGCATGTCTGAGGATCAAAGAAGAGAATTTAAGTGGATAAAGCTGTTTCAGTTCTCAATAACTCTGATTCACCTGGACTTTAATTCCTGGAGAATAAGGCATCAGAAGGGAAAGGAGATCATTGCTACATAATGGCCTATTTTTTAAAAAGCAAAACAATATTAGTTTATGTATTAGCACACTATAAACATTCAGTCCAGAAAATTGAAAAGGTGAACACTTCAATTTTATTTTATTTCATTTATATATCAAATTTCTATACCCCCCCCCCATCATTAACAAAAACATTTTTGTTTTCTGATATTTCTAAAAATTCATCTTACACCTGCTGTACATTTAATGTCAGGAAAAGACACAAATATGTTTGTGTTTTACTCTATAAAATATATCTCAATTAGCTGTCCAGGGCCAATCAAAAATATTTGGAAACAATTAATAGCCATGTTCTACAATTGACAAAGTTAGTACTTAATCTTTATAAAATCAAGTGGTTCTTCTAACTAACCTATATTTGTACATATTTTCCAGTCATGTTTGAGAGAATTTATGCATAGGTTAGAAATGTTAAGTGCATTCGCACAACCCCATTATAGCAGTCATGGGAGTAAAATTGTAAAAATACTTAAATTTTTTTGCCTGGTTGGAATTGCAAAGGGGATTCGATTCATTCAGACAGATTCTGTTTACGTTTTATGAAATTTCCATAATATGATATTATTAGATCTATGTTCAAGTTGCTTTGCCAGTTTTGACCACTTGAGGATTGTTCTAAATTAGTATTTGTTCTAAATCAGCAAGCTGGCTGGGGAATTCTGGGAGCCAAAGTCCACACATCTTAAAGTTGTTAAGGCTTGGAAAACACTGTTCTAAATGCTGACACACCACTGCTTTTATTCAGGGGCATTGATTATATAGTCACATCAAATTGTAACTCCTTGGACAATAGAATTGGTATGTTCATATGTCCAGTTGTTCAAGGCTGAAGAAAACAGAAACAGAGAAGCAAGTTGTAATCATTATGTCCTAGAAGGAAATGATAGCATTCCTCTAGATGTCAGTTGTATTCAGTGTATTCCTAATGTTGCAAGAATATTTTGTTTAGGAAAAAAATGACACCGATCAGAAAATGTTATTTTTTTTATTTACCAAGTCTCATGTATGATTCCATTGTGTGGCTCTGAGTCACTTATATGTCACTTATATACAATAACAAAGATGAAAAGAAAATGAAGCCAGTCAACAATATCACATTGCATAAGGTAGCACCAAGGAAGAATCAAAACAATCCTATAAAGTAGACACTCATACAACAGGAAGGATCAATCTCTTATCAGACACCAAGGCCCTTTGGAAAAGGCCAGGCTTAATGATTTTCTGGACTATCTGATCAACAGAGGATATTTTCTTTCTTTCTTTCTTTCTTTCTTTCTTTCTTTCTTTCTTTCTTTCTTTCTTTTTCTTTCTTTCTTTCTTTCTTTTATTTATTCATTTGTTTGCTGCTCATCTGACCAAGAGGCAACTCTGAGCAGCTTAGAATGTTAAAAAGAAAAAAAAATCAATATAACAACATGTATACAATAAACACTATAAAATACAAATTATCAGCTATAATTAAAAGATGGGGAGGCAGGAAGTGGGATGAGCAGGGGAGGAGATAGGGTCTGTTATTATTCTACTAACTGTCTCCAGCATGACGTTCTCCCATATTATTGCAGAGAAGGGGTTTAGCAACAGCCACCCCGTGGTCTTTGATGGAGATATTCTCAAAGAGATGGATATGGAGGGCACCTTCCTTCCAGGACTTATGACATGAGCAGACATCACTGGAAAAAGTAGTCTGACTTGAACCATGTGGAGTTTTACAAATGCTGCCCAGCATTCAACCAGCACTCAGAAGTCAGCTGCTAGGCAAAACTGTATTCAGTGTAGAGGTGTCTTATGGGCAAATGAGCCATATTGTCACTATTTAAGGTGCTGTATTGTGGAACAGCAGCTGTTTCTTACAGTATCTAATTGTAAGTTGGCTAAGGATTTGCCAAATGCACCAAAGAGGTTTCCACTTTGGTCAATGTGTGCTTATTTCTACATCAGCTGGAGAAGACTTATGAATGTTATTTTCCTATAAAATCCAGAATTTTTAAATTTTTAAACCTTGTAACCTGTCAAATGGGATAAAGCTGTACCCTCAATGCTATTAGAATTGCATAATGTGTCCATATCGTTATATAACCAGCATAAATTGATTCTTTTTGTTTAATGGTGGTGGCACAGTGGTTAGAATGCAGCATTGCAGGCTAATTCTGCTGACTGCCGACTGCCAGCAGTTCAACCGTTCGAGTCTCATCTGGCTCAAGGTTGACTCAGCCTTCCATCCTTCCGAGGTCGGTAAAATGAGGACCCAGATTGTTGGGGGTAATATGCTGACTCTGTAAATCACTTAGAGAGGGCTATAAAGCACTGTGAAGGATATATAAGTCTAAGTGCTATTGCTATTAATAATCAGCTCACCACATTTAAATAATAAATAACTGCTTGTCATTTAAAATTACCATTATTGTGGCTTTAAAATTCCTTGTTTCATATAGCGCACTAAATAGTTTTATAGGTAACAATGGAACCTCTTGCATAGTTCTTTTTAGCAGATTGAATGAGTTAATTAACAATGAAAGCTACACACAGACATCGAAGTTTGAAATAGAAAAAAGAATGTTTGTGTACCAATGTGCTTCTCACAAATGCTTCTAAAAATACAAGGGGCTACTATCAACGTTGGTAATATTTACCTCTGTTTCAAGATAGCAGTGCCCAGGATTCATCTCTTCTGAATCCTGGAGTAAAAACACAAAATGTATATTTGATGCAGGAAATTGCATCATTTGAAGTGGCAGGACAGATAGAAGAATGACCAAAAGTGGATAGGATTGTCATGTACATATGTAGGTTTGGAGGAAGGTTTGGAGTTTTTTTTGCCTACTTGTGTTAAGATTGCTAAACTCATTTGAAACCTATTTCAGAAATCACCTGTCAGACTTATGTATATTCTTCCTCAAAATGACAGGAATCAAGTGCCTCTGATTTCTACAATTTTGACTGGAAGATCTTCAGATTGCAAAGAAGGAGATACGGTTCAAATTGCCTCCTCTGTCCTTGACCATCTCACTAAGTGTAACTCCAATCTTTGATTGGCTTTTTCTTTCTAATGAGTGCAATTCCATAGTTCTTACTTAGTGACAGCTTCTAGCCAAACCAAGTTGGTCTCCAACAATCAGACAAGGTTAAGGACTACCACAATTTTTTTAACTTGGTACTAGAAACCAGCAAAAAAATCTATGGATTAGTTTGGGATATTTTTAAAATGGCATAGGACAGTGTTTCTCAACCTTGGTAGCTTGAAGATGGGTGGACTTCAACTCCCAGAATCCCCCAGCCAGCAGCGCTGGCTGGGGGATTCTGGGAGTTGAAATCCACCCATCTTCAAGCTTCCAAGGTTGAGAAACACTGGCATAGGAAAAGGCATAGTAAACCATTTCTGTATTGTTGCCAACAACAATAAGGATACATCCATGCAGCCGCAGGTAATCATGCTCAATTCAATGGATATTTTATACATTATAATTTCAAAATAAGGAGTTTGGTCTCAGTTAATGTTTACCATCTGCGATACATATAGATTTATAGGGAGAAAAAAAAATACACTTGTTACCTGGATCTAAAAGCAGTTTCAAGAAATGGGGATTATTTTTAGATACTTTGCTGTACTAATGGCTTTATTGTATACTGCCCAAAGTCAATATGAAATAACGTAAATAAATAAAGGATCCATGACACTGAATTTTACAGGCATCTTTCTCTACAGTTAAAAACGGAGGAAAATCAGATTCAAATCTCAATAGCTCAATTTATTTGTGATCCTGATCAGCATATTTATTTCTAGGATACTATTGTGTAGTGGGCTTCAGTAGGCAAGAAACAGACCAGCAGAGCTACATTTATTGACTCAAATCTGGAACTGAGGAACAGTAGGCAAATGCTTGTAATTTATACTCTAGGCCAGGGGTCTGCAACCTTAAATACTCAAAGAGCCATTTGGACCCGTTTCCCACAGAAAAGGAAACATCGGGAGCCACAAAACCTGGGTGGGCGTGGCCAACTCGATGTCACTCACTTCCACCAGTCACCACACACACCCTAGCCATGCCTACCCAGAGAGTCATTAGTGTAGAGAACCAGTTGTTAAAAAACACCGGGAACCACAAAATCCTTTTGACGTCTCTCTCTCTCTCCCTCCCTCCCCCTCTCTCTCCCCCTCTCTCTGTATCTCCCTGTCTCTGCCCTGGCCGCTTCTCCATCCCCCACCATCGCCCTTACCTTCTCAGACCAGGCGAGGAGTGACTGGGAGGGGAGGGCAAGGGGTGGGGCCAGCCAGTGGTGGGATCACCTGACAGGGAGCCACAGCAGAGGGCCCAAAGAGCTGCATGCGGCTCCAGAGCCGCAGGTTGCTGACCCCTGTTCTAGGCCCACAGGGCCTTAACCAATCATAGTACTTGAAAAAGCCTGCCCAAATATGAATGGATCAAGTTTCCCTCCAAAGCAGTTGGAGTTAACAGTTAGAGTCATCTAAAGGTTAGTTTCACTTTAGCAGGGCTTAACACAACTATATATATTCAATACATAACAGATACAGTTCTAGCTATTAGTTTATCTTTCAGCTAGAAGGACTAACAATAGACATTCTGTCCAGGGGTGGGTTCTACTTACCTTTACTACCGGTTTGCAACACGTTTGCCACCGGTTTGCATCTCTCTCTCGTGCACGCACGCTTCTGCACATGCGTAGAAGCCTCTGCGCATGCGCAGATCATCAATTATGACATCTAGGCGGGTGGGCAGAGCCTCCTGCTGCTTTTACTACCAGTTCTAAAGAACCAGACAGAACCGGGAGCAACCCACCACTGACTCTGTCTCAAGAATTCTATCTATTATATTTCTTCTCTCTCCCTCTCCCTATCTCTAGAATTATAGAAAGGAGGAGCTCACCATTTCAGTTTCGACTGAAAAAAAAAAGGCTCAGTAAAGTAGGATTCTATCCATCTCTATAGGCATTTTGAACCAATCAGTACACTTTAAAAATATTTGCTGTGAAAGCAAGCTGAGAAAGAAATAGCAGATGGGTAATGTTTAAATTACAAACCTTAGGGAAGCTTCTTAAACTTCAGCTCTGCAACTCTTAAAATATGTTCTATTTCCCTCAGTGGCTAAATAAACCACTAAACCTTTATTTAGACAGTTGATGAAAACACCACAACACATATTTCATCTAAAGGAGGAAAAAGTCCTGCAGCATGAAAATTGTGCTGTTTCCTTTTTATATGAAGGCCAACATCTATGGTGATCTATTCTTTCTCTGTAGCTCTCTTTTAAAAATCAACTTCTAAAAGACATTTTTGAGCTACTAATAATCCCATAAAGACTCACACCATAGCACCCTCTGGTGCACATATTACAGTGAAAAATTATTATTATGGAGATATAGTGTTCACTTTCTGCAAACATTTCCCAGAGATGAATTTTAATATTTAGATATACAACAGGAACATAACGATTTAAATATATCATTTTGTTCCTCAAGATAAATTGGTTATTTTGTTTTTGCAAAATGCTTGCAGGATGTTTAATTCAGTTATTTGAAGATTAAGAAGGTTTTCTAAGTTACAGCTAACAACAAATCTATTTTAAACTTGATCAGCTAAACTAACTTTATATTCCTATCTTTTACTTTTAACAATCCTGATCTTTAATCCCTTCAAACAATAGAACTAGATTTCTTTTCATTTTTTGTTTCATTTCTCACTTTTGTAAATCCAATTTACATAGGAAACACACAAATACAATGGGTGCTCCAATGATCTGTAGTTAGTATTTTTTTAGAATTGGTTAATTCATATTTCTTTCTTTTTCTTTCTTTTTTCCAAAAGCTCTGCACCCACCATGCAGTGTTTGAATTCCTGGAATCTATCTCAAGTTCCATCTAAGACTAGAGATTTAACCAATATCAGCCAGTTTTATTGTCCCCATTTCCCGCATTTCTTGTTTGAACATAACAGCAACTATTTGTTCTGAAGAAGATTTATAAAAAATTCAAAAGCTTACAATTATTATGAAATTTCAATTGACCTAGTAGTTGACAGACCACTGGAAGGTTTAGCATGCTGTCTTGGATTTGCAGGCAGTAATACTATTATGTCTTGGACAACTTCATGAGGGTGAATTAGATATTCTTCTTCCAAGATGTTCCTCTCCCAGGATTGAAGACCTTACTCTAACCTTAAGAAAACAATATTCTCCCACATTTATGATGATATTTTACAACAAAATCCTTATCTTTGAAATATATGAAGTCTTCTGCAACCACAGGACCATGATTTTTTTTTTTTTGGCCAAAACCAGTGTTTGCTTCTGGTTTTCAACAAAAATGCCCGATAGCAAACAATGGGTTTGCATAACAACTGTCGTGTTCACTTAACAACCATGGATTCACATAACAAACATGATTATTCACTTAACAACTGCTGCAAAAAAAAGTTTGCAAAATCAGCTTGGTTATGTGATGAGCCACTTATGACCATTATAACTTTTGACCAGGGGTGAAATGCTCCCGGATAAGACCGGATCACCCGGTCTGGTAGCGATCTTGGCCGTTGGTTCAGCGATCCGGTAGCGATGGCGGAGCGAAGCTCTGCCCACGCACCTGGGTGTCATTACTTCCTGGTTTTAACCAGGAAGTAATGTGTTTTTTACCTTCTGCCCATGCGCAGAAGGTTTTGTGCATGCGCAGAAGGTCTGCGCACGCACATGACGCGCGTGGCATGTGCACTTCCAAACCGGTAAGGAAGATAAGTAGATTTCACCCCTGCTTTTGACCATGATGGGCAGGTTCCTTTATAGCCATAAGACTATTTGTATCCAGCTTCAATATCTGTTTGCTACTGCCCCAGGCCAAAGAATCAGATTGAAGGATATGTACAAGATTTTAAGAAAAAAGAATCACAGTGGTATAATTAAACATATATCCCAAGATGTTCTGATGGTTGCTACCTTGAAAGTGTCTAAGGTACAGGAACATCACTGGTAATCCCTATCTGTAAGGAAAAAACAGTGTAAATCACACGGCCACAACCTTCCACCTCTCCACATACATACCAACCTCCTACCTGCACTCAGTTTACTTGCCCAATTTTAAATTATCAGAGAAACTCTTGGATGACAATGATAATAATAAATGTTGTTTATGATGACTAAATATCACTTCCTGAAAATGTCTTTTGCTGGTAAAGAGAGATTAAGAGGCCTGTTCTGGGGAACAATAGCAGGAGCAGCGTATGGCTATGGGAAAAGGACACTGAACACAATAGGACTTTGGTTTTGTGTACTACGCTCTTATTTTCTTGCATTTCCTATATTTTCTAGGAAATATATACCGTATTTTTCGGACTATAAGACACACCGGAGTATAAGATGCACCTACTTTTGGGGAGAGGAATACAAGAAAAAAAAAGTGCCTTTGCCCATTTGCTGCCACCCCTTTGCCACCGCCGTGGCCCATTTGCTGCAGCCCGTTCACTGCCGCCTATTTGCCATGGCCTGTACACTGCTGCCGTGACCCATTCGCCGTGGCCCATTTGCCACCACCGCGCCCGTTTGCCACTGCCCGTTTGCCACCATGCAACCCTTTCGGCGTGGCCCATTCACCGCCATCCATTCACTGCAGCCCATTTGCTGCTGCTGTGGACCATTTGCCATGGCCCGTTCACCACCGCCCATTTGCCACTACTGCAGCCCATTCAGTGCAACCCATTCACTGCCACCTGTTTGCCGTTGCCCATTTGCCATCGCCACAGCCCATTCGTTGTGGCCCATTCACTGCCACCGATCCCCGCTGCCTGGAACTGGCCAAAAATGCAACGCGCAGAGACCAAAAATGTGACACATGGAGGCTGAAAACAGCCGAAGGGTGGGGGCCGGTGGGTGGGTGGGGCTTTAGCAACATTCAGTGTATAAGATGCACCTCAATTTTCACTCACATTTAGGGGGGGAAAGTGTGTTTTATAATCCAAAAAGTATGGTAATATTCCCATTATTAGTAATAGCTGCTTATTCCTTGATAAAAGTTTATTACTTGCTTTTTTATTTGTAAAATTTGATATTGCATTCTGTGGATGGACAGTAACAGTGCACAATTCCACAGCTGAAAATATGACAAACTCTTCTTTAGAAGCCATTAAAGGAACAAACACTTGAAGAAGGAGCACTGTCTTTTTTTTCATTGAAATTATTTGTATCCATGGATGCCAGACTTTCATAGGAAATAGCTTTAAAGAAGAAACAGGCGGAGGGGAGAAAAAAACGTAGTATCTCTAATAGAGCATGCCTTTTGGAATTCCTCTATATCACATTCCTATGTCTCATGCATTTCCCAAGATGCTTCAATGTCATTCTGAAATGGTTCACATTTTTCAGAGCAGTCATACTCAAGGACGACAATAAGATATAAAGCTAGGGTTGTAACAGGAGGTTACATTGATTGGAGGAGTTGGCAAGTACCAAAATAATCAATACTCAGGCAATTAATGGCTCTCTAAGTCTTTCATGTTGGATGTACTGTATCTGATGCTGGTTGGGTGGGCTTCCGTTGATACAATTTTTCACAAGTTGCACTCCAGGAAAATACAGAGGTGTACAAGATCCTGTCTTCTCTAAAAGCTGTAGCCTTTACATCTTAGGATCAAAGCCACAGATTATAAAATGTGTATTCAATTTCTTAACCAGTTAATCCTTAATCTTGATTTAACCCCATTTAGCATCTCTGTTTCAGTAGAAATCACTAGTTTTATTTTTACAGGCCAAGTTAGACCACATTTTCCTTGGGTTTCTCTTGCATTCTCTATTTCATATTAACATACTGCAGCAAATCCATCAAAAGAGCCCTGATACCATTCTTGATTTACACTACAATTTAAACTGCTCTCTTGGTAAATAAAGCTAAATTCTGCACCAAAGTCACAATGTTTTCAAAATGTTTTGAAAATCACAACTGGGATGTCTAAATAGCTACCATATATTGCCTAGACCAGAATGAGGTCTTGATTTTCTGTAATCAAGCATATATCTAAAAACTACGCAGTATTATAGCATAATGCTATGTCAAAAAACTGCACTGGGAAAGTGGCATTCTCTTACAGTTTGAGGGAAAAGAAATTGGATTCATGTTTCTTTTTCAAAGCAGAAAAATATTTCAATGAAATTCTCACACAGTAGAAAGTTTGCACATCCAACTTTGCTATATAGTGGGGAAAGGGTATGTATATCTGCTTTCTTTGAACAATTATTCTCAAGTAATCCGCAGCCTCCTTGACTTCCCAGACTTCAGATAACTTTTAAATATGTGTCCTGCTTCTCTCATGGGGTCAGGAAACAACAACCTATTGAGGCTAGAAAGCAATGTTACACCAAATGCAAAGGAAGGGCCACATACATCATCGCATGCATGTACTGCAAAAGCCAAGGGGTGCAGGTTATGGCCTGACAGAACAATGCCTCTTTCATCGTTTATCCAAAGCCTGTATCCTGTGAGGTGGACTGTAGAATAATGAAGAGATATAGAGCAGAAGAAGCCTTGGTACCAATAATCTAGAAACGTCAAGGATCCCTCACTAAGGACCCCTCAATCAAGAGACTTCAAAGACAACAGTACACCTCTCTTCCCTCCAAATAATAATAATAATAATAATAATAAATTAAAGCATCCTGAGAAAAGGCCCCAAAACCAGAAACCAGTTGCCCTGGGGAAGAAATTTTATAGGAAATAGGAAGACAGATTTTTCTACAACAATAATTTGGTAATAAAGAAGAAATGTATAGCAGCAAAGCTCCTGGAAAAAAATGCAACTGCTCCTCTAATCCCTACTCCAGGGACATAACTAGCCAAACATCTGGACCTTTGCCCTACATCTTCTAATTTTAAGGCGCAACCAGTTTCAATTATCCTTCATTTTGGCCACTTTCATTCTTTATCACTTAGTTGCCATTTCAGTGGTTCTCTGAAGAGATTCAACTGTGCCTGTATCCATGGTAAACAACTCTCAGTTGCCATTAGAAATAATGACATCTCAATGAATTCCCCCTTAAATATAGTTTTACATTTCTACAGAATACATTTTTTTCAAATGTACTCTATTGTTTCAGAAAAAACAGCTTTAATTCATGTTAGTAGCAATTAGTGAGAGAGGTTTTACAAATTGGAGAAGTGGAAGACTCAAGAAGAAAGTGTTTTTTTTTATTGCCATACCAAAATGGTAGGCCGGCTGTTCTGCAGTAAGAAAAGAGATGTTATTGACACAGAGAAAGTTGTTACCTTATACTGTGATTTGTGTGACCTGTCACATCTAAAGAACAGAAAGGGAATGTGGATTTTGCAGAAATCCTCATGGCAAGAGCATCCATACGTTTATACAAAACAGATATTTGGAAAGCCTAGCAGTGGAAAGTGTCAGAAATATTAGAAGCTTGCCTGAAGTTGAGGAAACATAGACTTCTGATACAGAAACCTGATGAAGAAAAATCTGGCTTTCAAAAAAAAAAAACCCCAAAGAGGTCCTCCAAACTGTGACTTGTAATTTGTATATTGAATCATTATATTATATCAATACCCAACTTTTCATAAAGGAAGTTGTACTCTTTCACTCAGGGAACCTATGTGGTCGAGAACCCAGGTCTCCCTGTTCATAACTAACACCTCCACTGCTACACCACATTGTTTCTTACGTTAAATTTAAATATAATTAAAATAAATTTACAAACATTTAACACTAATCTACAGTGTTAAACCGTTTAATAAGAAATCTATCACATTGTACCTAAATATAGCCTAGGTTAATGAGAAGATTTTAAAGGGTCTATTTGAACTATCTCAAATTAAGTACAGTCATAACAGTGAAAAACATTTTTGTGATGACAGGAAAGAAATTAAAGTTTTACAAAAGTAATTGCTCAGACACATTTGTACATGTACGCTCAGCATTAGATCCCATTGCATTCAATGAAGCTCTGTCCAGATAAAATGGTGCAAGAATGAGAACCCAACAGAAGATATGGATTTTGGTAGAACATTCATTTGGTAGAACATAGAATATCTGACTAGAACATTCCTTCAAAGCAACACCACGCTGTGTTTTCATTTACTGAACCAGAGGTGTCACAAGACTTTGTTCAGCAATAATAAATTTTGTACCAGCCCAGGACCCACTGTTTAAAGGTGCATGACATGATTAAAACAGGACAATCCTGGTTCAACCTGTTAGGAAGGTAGTATGGCACAAGGCACTTCGCTGTATTGAAATATTGAAATGTACTTTTACAAGATAAACCATCTCACTATTGTGCATCACTCACAATCTGCACAGTCCTATTAAAAATAACCTATCATTTTATTGCAAAGAACAAAATCAAGCATTTCAACTTACACTTTTTTGGGGGGGAAGGTATTAATAGCATAAACTGTTTATTTTCAACAGAAATGGATGACGCGCAGGCAGAACCTATCCTAATTCAGACAATCAACATTCTGATTCTGCAAAACAAACATACAGGCAAACCTGGTAGATGGCATCTTCTGACTGCTCCCATCTGAAGTGCCCTCAAGAAAAGGGATCATCATAGATCAGATGCAGATGCTTTAGGGGCTGGACAAATATACTCCTGGACAATAGTTTTAGTTATCTGGAGCTTGACTATAAATGTGCTAAATTAGTTTATGTCTTAAATGTGTTGATATTATTTAAATAGAATCTAGCAGTGGTGAAATCTAAAATTTGTTACTACTGGTTCTGTGTGCGTGGCTTGGTGTGTGGGGGGGTAATGTGACTTGGTGGGCGTGGCCATTTTTTTTAAACTTTTAAAACCATTTTTTCTACAACCTCTTCAGCAAAGAGGTTGTTAAAAAATGCTTTCAAAAGGCTCTGACGATCCTAGCTGAGTTGCCTGATCGGCAGAGGCTTTTTAAAAAACTCAGCTTGGATCGTCAGAGGCATTTAAAAGAAAAAAAGGGTTTTTTTTCTTTTAAATGCCTCTGACGATCCAAGCTGAGTTGCCCGATCCGCAGAGGCTTTTTTAAAAGAAAAAAACCCTTTTTTTCTTTTAAAAGCCTTTGACGATCCCAGCTGAGCCACATAATCATCAGAAGCTTTTTTTTTTTTTTTTACTTTTAAAAGCATTTTTTTGGCCAAAGAGGTTGTAGAAAAAATGCTTTTAAAAGTAAAAAAAAAAGCCTCTGATGATTGTGCGGCTCAGCTGGGCATGGGAAGGGGGGCAGGGATTTTTGCTACCGATTCTCCAAACCACCTGCCTCCATCGCTACCGGATCGGGCGATCCGGTCCGAACCGGGAGCATTTCACCCCTGGTAGGCAAAATAGGTAGGTAAATAATCTAAATCAGGATTACACAATGCAGGTGAAGTAGGTGATTTTTTTATTTTTTGTCATTTCATAATCCCATGAACTAATCCAACCCTGGAACTGAACTTCAAGCCAGCTTCTATGACTAATAACTACTCAGAAGAGTGATGTTTCAGCAGGACTACAATATAATAATAATAAGAAAATGATTAGATCTGCTCCCTGTTTAGATTGGTTGAGACTGAAATTGTCCATAGTTCTATTTCATTGGTTAAATTCAGACTTATTAAAGTCATATTTCACATATTTACTAATTTAACTCTTTTATTGCTTGTGATGCCTCATTCTGCACTAGACTTAAATTCTTTTTATGCAAGTTTTTTCTCTTCTTGAAAAATTACACATTCTTTTTTTTTCCAATTTTTTATTGTGAAATATGATAATACAATTCAAACATTTCCGGTTCTGTGGTGTTAATACATATATACATGTTATTTACTTATTATTATTTACATGGTATTGCTTCCTTGCATTATATTTGGTTTGAAAGATATTACATATAATAATACACAATTCTTTATGATCATATATACATGTTATTTACTTGTTGTTTACATATTCTTACATCCTTACTCAATTGCAGTTGGTACTACAAGTAGTAATACTCAATTCTATATAATCATTGTTAATTGATTATTAAATTAAACTTTATGCTCCTTGAGCTTCACTTTTTGTTTCTTTTCTCTATCCACTCATACCACATATCCCACACGCTATAATATTCCATATTCTCTCTATCGTTAATTTCTAGTGTTAGTTTATTCATTTTGGCGCACTCCAATATTTTTCTGATTACATGTTCTTCGGGTGGTAATTTTTTCTCTTTCCAATACTGAGCGGAAAAAATTCTTGCAGCTGTTGTTATGTGTGTAATTAAGTACCTCTTCTTTTTTGCATATTCTATTTTCAGGATTTCCTGAAGTCAATATTGTCTCCTATTATTTCCGTAATACATTTCCAAATCATCCTCCAGAATTTTTTCACTTGGGTACAGGTCCATCAATAGTGGTAGTAAGTGCCTTGATGATGGCCACATTTCCAGCAATTTGGACTCATATTAGGATAAATTTTGGCGATCCTAGCTGGTGCTAAATGCCACCTATAAAACATCTTATATTGATTTTCCTTATAGGTTACCGCCCTGGTCATTTTAAGGTTGCTGTTCCATTCATTTAAATTTATGTTTTGTCCGATGTTTTTGGCCCATGCTATCATTAGGTCCTTGACCACCTTCTCTACCATGTCGTAATCCAGCAGATAAGTGTATAATTTGGCTAGTATTTTATTATCAGTGCCCATCCAGATCTTATCGAATCCATTAGTGCCTGTCTCTATGCCAAATTCCTCCTTGTCCTTTTTATAACGGGATTTTATTTGTGCATATGGCCACCAATCTATAAGAATACCCTTCAATTGTTTTAAGGTTCCCTCCCCCATCTAATATCTCTTTATATTTGACTGTTTTTCCCATTTCCAACACATTATTGCCTCCATCGTGGAAAGCCATCTCGGAACTTTTGTTGTGTATTGTTTTCGTCTTATTTCTCCCCATGTCAGCATTAGTGTATCTCTTATTTTGTGTCTATGGAAGTATGTTCTAGTTCTTTTTCCTATATCCCAAAGGTAAGCGTGCCAGCCCTTTTGAAGTCGTGCCCTTCCAAGGTTGCCCACTCCTTCAACCATACTAAATTTGCTGCTTTGTAGTAAGTCTCCCATATAGGGAGTCCGAAACCACCCCTATCCTTTTTGTCTTGCAAGTTTCTAATCGCTATCCTTGATTTCTTCCCCCCCCCAAATAAATTTTCTAATGATAGTATTAAATTATGAGAAAATTTTTTAATCTAATTTGACTGGGACAGTTTGAAATAAATACAGCAACTTGGGTAGTACACTCATCTTTGTTGCTGCAATCCTGCCTAGGAATGATATCTGAAGTTTCCCCCATTTTTCTAAGTCCTGTTTGATATTCCTGATCAGGGGCACATATAATTATCTTCCTTAAGGGCCGAGCACCTTGCCGATATCCATACGCCCAGATACTTTACCTTCTTAACTATTTGGAGCCCCATTGATTCTTCCAGTGCTTTCTTTTGGTCCTCAGTCATATTTTTGGTCAACAATTTAGTTTTAAATTTGTTTAATTTGAAACCTGCTACCTCTCCATACTTACCCAGCTCTTCCAGCATTTTAATGCCTGTTTCCAATGGCTCCTCCATAATTAGTGCTACATCATCAGCGAATGCCTGGGTCTTATACGTCTCCTTCCTAATTGTCAGTCCCTTAATTTGATTGTTATCTCTAATCCTTTTTAGTAATACTTCTAAAGCTAATACGAACAGAAGTGGTGACAGAGGGCATCCTTGTCTCACCCCCTTTCTAATTTGGAAGATTTTTGTCAATTCTCCATTTAATAAAATATTAGCCCTTTGTTTTTCATAAAATGTAGTTATCGTGTTTACAAAATTTGATCCGAATCCCATCTTATTGATTTGTTGTTTCATGAACTCCCAATTCAGGTTATCAAACACCTTCTGGGCGTCTAAAAAGACCAGTGCTATTTCTTTATCTGGGTGTTCCTCGTAATATTCAAGTACATCTATTACCATCCTTGTGTTATTTCTTATCTGTCTCCCCGGGAGAAATCTGTTTTGGTCACTATGTATTAAATTGTTCAGAATTATCTTTAATCTTCCTGCTATGATGCTCATATAAATCTTATAATCCATATTAAGGAGGGAGATTGGTCTGTAATTTTTTATCAATTTTGAGTCTGTTCCTTCTTTCTGGAGGAGTGTGATAAATGCCTCTCTCCACGATTCCGGTATTTTGCATTTTGTCAAGGCCCCATTATAAATTTCCAACAATTTTGGTAGGAGAATTTCCTCTAAATCTGGATTTTTATATAGTTCTCCTGGGAATCCGTCTGGGCCTGGTGATTTGTTCTTTTTGAGTTTAGATATAGCTGTCTTTAATTCTGTCAGTGCAATTTCTTTGTTGAGCATTTCTTTCTCCTCCTCCCCAATCAGTGGAAGTTTTTCTTCCGACAGGTATTGGTCCACTTTTTCTTTGGGAATTTCTTCTTCTTTATATAGAGTAACATAATATTCATGGACGATCTCTAATTTCTCTTCTTCTTTGTTAACAATGTGTCCCTCTGAATCTTCCAGCTGGTGAATAGTCCCTTTCTCTTTTTCTTTTTTTAATCTGTAGGACTGCCATCTACCCGGTTTATTGGCATTTTCGAAGTAGTGTTGTTTGGTTCATTTTATTTTATACGCCAGTTCTTCCTGATCAATGATATTTAGTCTATGATGTATAATCATCCAATTTTCTTTAGCTCCCTCGTTGTCTGGGTTTTGCTACACTTCCTTCTCTGCTTTCCCTAGTTCTTCCAACAGTATCTTCTGTATCTCTCTTTTTTCTTTGTTCTTATGTGAACCATATGATATTGCCAGACCTCTCAGAAACGCCTTCATTGCATCCCATATTATTCCTCAGGCTGTTGGTTCCTTTTCATTTTCTTCAAAGAATGATTTTAGTTCTCCCTTTACTTTCTCAATATTTTGCTTATCCCGCAGGAATTGTGTATTTAGCCTCCATCTTATGTTTCTTCTCTTATACAGATTTTTCCATTTAATCTCTAGCGGGTTGTGGTCCGCCCATATATTAGGTGTAATTTCAGCTGACATAATATCCATCCCAATATTTCTGCTTACCCACATCATGTCAATTCTTGACCATGATCTTTTAGGGTTGGAGTAGAACGTATATTGCCTCTTATATGGGTGCAGGTTCGCCAAATGTCTACTAGATTAAATTCATCTACTAAATCAAAAAATGGTTTTGGCAGATTTTTCCTTTTTTTTTTTTTTAAGCCTTTAGTGCTTTTGTGATCCTTGTCCGAATCTACTACTCTGTTAAAGTCTCCAATTATACAGATGTTATTATTATCAATTTTACTTATTTTTTCACGTATTTTTTTATAGAAATCTCCCAAATTTTTATTCGGGGCATATATAGCTATTAACAATATTGGGGAATTACCTCTCTTTGTTTCCACTACTAATATCCTACCCTTCGGGTCAGCATACTTTAATTCTGCTTTTATTTCCTTCTTAATATACAATGCCACACCTCTCTTTTTTGTCTCAGCTAAGGAAGTAAAAAGGTTTCCAAGTATTCCAGGTATTTTTCATTTTCCTTTTTTTACCTGCACCTCTTGGAGGCATATTATGTCCGCATTTTGTTTAGCTAATTTTGTGGGGGAAAAAATTCCTCTTTTTATTATCATTCAGACCATTGACATTAATCGATATTAGTTTCCAATCTTCCATCTCTTATATCCTTTGTGTTGTTTTAGTTCTTGTTTGCGTGAGTAGCTCTTTGTGGTCTTTGCTTCTTCTTTACCTCCTTGCTTTCCTTGTCCTCTGTCTCTTTCTCCTCCGGGGTCCCTTCTTTAGATCTTCTCTGCTGGATAGTTTCCTCTTCTGGTGTTGTTGCTTCCAGTTCCTCTTTACTGCTTTGGTCTTCTTCTGTCCCTCTCAGTTGGTCTAAGAACTCTTGGGCTACTACCAGACTATCTATTTTAATTTTCTTTCCCTGCCATGTTATCAGCATGCCTTCCAGCAGTATCCATCTAAATAGAATGTTCCTCTTGTTCAATTGAATGGCCAGGAATCTGTAATTTCTTTTTGATTCCCTCACCCTCCTTGGGACTTGTTTTAATACAATCACCTCCTTTCCTTTATATCTCACTGGTTCTTCTCTCACCATACTGTAAAAGATTTCCTTAACTTTCTTTCGTGCAAATCTAATATGCACTTCCCTGGGCAATCTATTTCTTCTGGCATAATTGGTTTGCACTCTACATACCTTGTCCAATTCCTTCATTATATCATATTTATCATGTTGCAAAACCTCAGCTATTAATTCCGCCATCACCTGGCCCAGATCTTCATTCTTATCTTCAGCAATATTCTGGAAACATAAATAGAAGGAGACTCTATCCATTTCTAATTGGGTGATTGAGTCCTCCAGCTCCCTATTCTGTGCCATTAACTTCTGGTCTACTGTGTCTAAGTTTTTTCCATGTTGCTCAATTTTAGATTCCATCTTTTTTATCTTTTATTCGTTTATTTGTATTGACTCTTGTATGTCATTCATTTTTTGGTTGATGACTCTGATATCCGTCTTCAACTTTATATGATTGCTGGACATCTTTTCCTGCATCATAAGCATTGTCTCTTGTATCGCTGTCAGCGTCAACTGCATTGCTTGCATGGTAGGGATCATAGCTGATTTTTCTATCTTGGATAGGCCTTCCATCGACTTCTGTATTGCAGGTGATGTCATTGTGATCGTGGGGTTGGAGGTTGTTTTCTTTCCCGTTTTAATCACAGTGGATGAGAGGCTTGTCATCTCCTTCAGCACCTTTTTCTGATCTCTCACAATCTTTTCGATATTTCTCCAAATTATCATCCACTAGTTATCTTTTCTTTTGTTTGATGTATCTTCTTTTGTACTGCTGGGGATACTAAATGCCTTTTATTTTATCTTATCAATCACTATCCCCCCCCAATCTAATATTTGGTTCGATACCCCAATGGTTCAGTTTATTCTATTCTGTTTTCTTCAGGGGTGCTTAAATCAGTTTTCAAAACTTGTGTTGTTTAACCTGTTGCCCTATTACTTTTGCAAAATTAATTGGTATTCTATTATCTATTATTCAGATCTATTCTATTATTAATCACTTACCAAAATTTATAAGTTCTAACTGATATATATATCCCACAATCAATTAGTGCAACTACAATTATACAGATAATTAATCGGATGCAAAAAGCAGTATCCCTATTTGGAACTTAATCTATATAGGTCTCTAAAATCATTCAAATATATTCTTATTTATAGTAAATATCTATGGATAAATAAGTAATTAATTAATTAATCAGTCACAGTATTGAATATTAGTAATAATAGGACCCGGGTACCTTCGAGACCGACTTCTGCCACCAATAGCCTCCCACCGACCAGTCCGCTCCCACAGAGAGGGTCTCCTCCGGGTGCCATCAGCCAAGTTATGTCGGCTGGCGACACCCAGGGGGAGGGCCTTCTCTGTGGGAGCCCCAGCCCTGTGGAATGAACTGCCCCCCAAAATACGAAAGATTTCCGACCTCCGGGTGTTTCGCTGCGCTCTGAAGACCCTGTTGTTCCGCCAGGCAGGGCTATTAACATAACGTTTTAAATTGGGGTATTTTAAATCTCTGGGATTTTAATTGGAGCCTAATTATTTAATGATTTTAAATTTTAAATTGTTGTCGTGTTTTTTGTGTTTTTAAATAGGCTGTACACCGCCCTGAGTCCTTTGGGAGAAGGGCGGTATAGAAATAAAATTATTTATTTATTTATTTATTTATTTATTTATTTATTTATTTATTTATTTATTTATTTATAATAATAAACATTGGGTTAGTAAAGAGGAATTAATTTATAAAAGAGATATATTCATAAATATAAATAAATGTTATATACTAAATAAATACTTAATATAGCCAATCTTATACAGAACTATATGAATAAATTATTCCAATATAAAATATGAGTCTAGGTCTAAAAATATATATTATAGATATATAAATGTACTAGTGTAGATAGTAATTTATATCAAAATACTTAATTAATTAATCTTAATCTTAATATCTTTGGTATCTTCACATGTAAAGGACTATAAATAAGTGTTCGAATATAGCCAAATTTCAAGGGAATAAGTTACTTCCTGTATAGTTCGAGGGAATCTTTCCTATAATCAGCTCCTCGCAGCTCCTGGTTTCTTGGGCTGTCAAAGTATTATAGTTCTGGTTTCAAAAACTGTTCTGTTTGTCTTTCCCTGGTACTCTTTCCTCCTTCTCTACTCGCTCAGTGGTCTTGTTGTTGGTTTACACAATGGCTGCACTTCCAGTATCCAGTCTCCAGTCTCTCTCCTCTCCTCTATCAATCAGTTCGTCCAGCCTGCGTTGTTGATCTCCAGAAGCTCCTCATTTGTTCCAATAAGCATATTGCTCCCTGTTCTCTAGTAGTACCGCCGCCCCGCTTCACGAATCTCTCCTCACTAATCTCTCGTCGGCTTGTCTGTGATCTCACCCGAATACAGTCCACTCCGTCTCCTTCTCTCACGATCGCCGCTTATTCCCTTTGTGGATCCTTTCTGTCTGACCCAGCTGACACAGTTTTACCGATTTCGTTCGGAGCGTGTTCAAGGGGAAATAGGTATGGGCGCTTTCTGGCACCAGCTTCACCGGAATTTCTTGCTTCCCATCTTTGTTGATTATTGCAGCTTCGGGTCTGCCATTAAAGGGCAGACACGCCGCGTTGGTTCAACAGTGGTTAACGGTCCAGCAGACCGTTTGCTTCTCACCACTCTGCCTGCTGAAATCCCACTACTGTCCACGAAGCTCTCCAAGCTTCCATGCCTCGAAGGGTCCCCAAAATGCGGCAAAAAGTGGCATTGGAGGGCAGCATTTGCTCTCACAGTGCCATACCGCCATGAATCATCAACCAGAAGTCCCCAAAATTACACATTCTTTCTACTGTTGCTGGTACGCCCCACTGCGATCAAACATGGACAAAGTTGAAAATATTCTGGAAGTTAAATTTTCAACATCCTTCAGCTTGTTTCCTGATAAAATTCAAGTTTACTTATCACCTCTAACACACTTTATGTGCCAGGCTCCTACTACAAACTAGACCCGTGATGGCGAACCTATGGCACGTGTGTCAGAGGTGGCACGCAGAGCCCTCTCTGTGGGCACATGTGCCATTGCCAGCTGCTCTTCTGGTTTCCGGAACGCCAGCTCCGGCCAGCTGATCTTCATGTGCACCAGCCACCTGGTCTTCGGGTTTCCGGCATGTGAAGGGAAGTAGATCTTTCTCTTGGGCAGACTATATGTGGTGTATGTCCTGCAAACAGCTACTTTGGGAGCCACCCAGAGTTTGGGCAGCTATATAAATGGTTTAAGTAAATAAATACTAGACTCTAATCAGTTTGAGAACCAACTTTTGTAATGTGACTTAGGTCCAGGCTACCCACAGGACCATCTTCTCTGAGACACTGAGCACCAAAATTTACCTGGTGAGCAGCAGGACTGAATAGGAATTTGAATTATGTTCTCCCGACCCTATTTTAACATACAACCAGGGTTGAAATTCAGCAGTTTCTGACAGGTTCTGGAGAACTTATAGCGGAAATTTTGAGTAGTTCGGAGAACCAGCAAATTCACCTCTGGTTGGCCCCAGAGTGGGGTGGGAATGGATATTTTGCAGTATCCTTCCCCTGCCATGCCCACCAAGCCACGCCCACAGAACCGGTAGTAAAAAAATTTGAATTCCACCACTGCATACAACCCTCATTTCAACCAATATTCTTATATGTTGTCACACAGAATTTCAGACTTAAATCACAAGGAAGCATAGTCTAACATTCATACCTAGAATATTGGTATAAAATTAATAACATGGCTCTAAAGCAGATGAATGACCCACAGTATACAGAGGACATGAATACATATGTATAGCTGTACTTCTCAAAATGCATGAAAGCAAGTGATTTCTAGCTTTTATGCAATTTAGAAGAATAGAAAAATGAACTCTGTTAAAGAGTTATACGGCAAACAACCTTATTCATTAAAGTTGGGCGTATCCAAAAGAAGAAAAAATGTGGGGAAAATCTAAACAGAAACAAATTTGAATGATTTTTTCCTGGCATTTCAGCTTCTTTACCATCATTTCCCATTCCTAACTGAGAGATGGTACTGCTATACCCTGTTTTCTACAAAATAAGACCCAGTCTTATATTAATTTTTGCTACAAAAAGACGCATTATGGCTTATTTTCCGTTTAGGTTTTATTTTATTAATTAATTATTAATTAAATTTATATACCGCCCTACTCTTGAAGGGTGGTATATGTTTTGGGGGAAATACAGTACTAAACACCTCCATCTGCTGACAATCTTAACTGGGGTTTATTTTGGGGTAGGGCTTATATTACGAGTATCGTGAAAAATCATGCTAGGACTTATTTTCCGGTTGGGTCTTATTTTTGGGGAAACAGGGTACAAAAAAAGATTCCTCCTAACCAAGCAAAATTTAATCTGTTTTAGTTGATCTCATTGTGTTTTATCAGTTTGTCTTTTGATACTATCAGTGTCTATACCAGTGATGGCTAACCGTTTTGCCATCGCATGCCAGGAGAGGGGGGATGGGGGAGGTTCATGCGTGCGCGTGCCCACACCCATAATTCTATGCGTCCTGCCCCGTGCATGCACGCACAACCCCCCTCCCCCCTGCTTCTGGCATGCGATGGCCTGGTAGGCCCATTTTTCTTTGTTACCTGGCTCCAGATCCTCTCTATAAATCTGGGAAGGGTGAAAACAGCCTTTCCCACTCCCTCGGAGGCCCTCAGGACCCTGAATTGGCTCATTTCCCAACTCCCGGTGGGACAGGAAGTGACTTTTTTGCTGTCCTCAGCCTCCAGAGCCTCTCTAGGAGTCTCTGGAGGCTCCGGGAGTTGGGAAATGGGCCCTTTCAGGCCTCCGGAAGGCCTCCGAGGGAGTGGGAAAGGCTGTTTTCGCCCTCCGCAGATGCATAGAGAGGATCTGGAGCCAAGTAACAAAGAAAAACAGGCCATCCCCACCCCCCACCCACAGGCCCTCTGGAGGCAGGAAACAGCCTATTTCCCTACTTCTGGTGGGCCCAGAAGGCCTGAAAATCAACTGGCCGGCGCGCGCATGCACACCACAGCTGAGCTGGCTTACCCATTGATATGGCTAAGTGTGCCACCTGTGGCACGTGTGCCATAGGTTTGCCATCACAGGTCTATAGGATTGCCTTATTCACATGACATTTTCATAAATAAGGTGGTTTTTCTTTTTTGCAGTTATTAGATGTAGTTAAGCTACATTTAATCCATTAGAATCTATAACCATAATCCATGCTGCCCTTCCAATTTCAGATACTTGTTGTTGTGACGTATTCAATGGCAAAACAGTTCTTCAGTTGAGTAACACGAACATGGTATCAATTCTGTAGTGGCTGTGCATCTGGATTAGTTCAATGTGATGCATGTGACATTATCTTTGCAATTATATGTAGTTAATAATTCATCCATTAGGTTTAGAACTAATATTAATATACTGTAACAATGTCTCTCTGTATGTGCATATACCTTTATTATGCCACATCATGATTATTCCTCAAACAAACTTCTGATCTTCCCCAAATCCACTTTTGACTTAAAATCCAATTTGACTCTTTCTCTTTAAATCTCTCAATTGCTCTTTAGGTATTTTCATATAAATTTAAAAAGAAAGATGAGAGTAAAATTGCCCAACATTTCATAAGGTTTCAATTTTTGTGTGTGTGAGATTTCAAGCATTTTTGAGAAGACATACAATTTTTTCCCTTATAAATGTATCTGAAAACTATTGGAGAATAATGGCTTTTCATAAATTATCTGACAGTGACAATGATCCAAGAAGGATAAAATAATGTTTAAAGTGTATGGATGTTTAGGAAAGCGGGAAACAATTAAAAGACAATACTTTAAGTTGTTTTATTGTAAAAGCCAGCTATTAAATGTAGCAGCTCTTGACAAAACCATGCAACAGTTTTAAAACTCACCCAGTTTCTAGCCAGAAGACAAATCTCTCTCCTTCCCTCCCTCCTTAGCCTCCCTCCCTCCCTCCCTCTGCAAAAGGGTGTCCCAGAGGTGGCTTTAAATCAATTTACCCAACCTGTGGTGAACTTCAGAAATTTTGGAGTAGAACTCAGAAAAAAAAGTAACCAAAAGAGGTGCTTTCACTGAGAATTCCAGGCATTATAGTCCTATACACAAGAGAGCATTCTGTTGAAAACTGTTTCAAAATAGCAATGCAGTCTATTTTAGGGTATATTTTCTAATTCATTCGTAATCATAAAAGAATTCAAAGTGATGTCAAAAAGAATCACTCTTGGCCGTAAACCAACTCTTTAAAATTAAATCAAAATGATATACAATTAAAAAGCAATCAGTCTCTTTTATTAAAAAAAAAAAAGTTACTCTTCCATTATTAGCTTCCTTGGTAGAACATTGCCATAAAGATATGCAATTCTCAATGAAGCTTCTAGCTGTAAATTCTAAGCATGGTTATCAGCAAGAATCCAAGCAAGATTTCTGGAGCAAACTCCGAGCCACAGTTTAACATTCAACACCTTTTTTTAAAAAGATCCATTTGTGTGCAAATGCTAATAAGATTTGTTTTATTGTATGCAATAAATTCTTAGTATATTTCAGTCATGATATCATCAATAAACAATAATAGGATTGTGAACTATTGCTCTTCCTAATAAAATTATGTTTTTTCCCTACATTATAAATCTAATACCTATTCCATAAGCATCCATAAAGATATATCATTGACATTACCCTTTTAATATAAATAGGGCACTACATCTCTCAACAGTAAATATCCAGACTTATTTGTACATACTAATTTTGACTAAGATTAGTTCATGAGTTAGTAAAAGATAAAGATGGAAAGTATTATTAATTCTAATTTGACTATCTTTTTATCCACTTGTCAAATATGTTGTTCTTCTTTTAGAGTAGTTTACTTTTCCTGTTTAAAATATTTTTCCCAGAATTTTTCAGTCATTTTAACACTAAACTTGGAAGTTAAGAATTTCAGCAAAAGAGTAGTACAATCAATGTTATAGCTAGCAATTTCTGCTTAAGTCCAGTTGATTCACCAAAGTAAATACTTGCTGCCCACTGATAGCATGATTTTGTGGACCTTTCAAGAGTTCATATAAAGCTCTTTTGCTTGCTTGCAAAGAACTATCATATCAAGTGAGAGATTAGCTGAACATGAATATCTGAAAAGATAAGCAGCTGGGCTATTCTCATTTCAGTCTCAATAATTTAAATGCAAGGAAGCTTTACTTAATTCTCCATTACTAGAAAAATTGTTTGAACTGTCCATTTAAGATAGGATCCAAAATCACTTGACACACTGAGTCCTCATTACCTAGACAGGGAATGGAAACTCAAGGCAACCAATATAGCCCATAGATTTCTTAAAAATATATAGTTGCAATAATAATTAAGAATAAAACGAAAATTGATATTCAGACAATTAGGAAAAAAACATATTGCTTACAAAACAATTCTGCAGCTGCAGCAAAACTATCTTTGCAAGCTTTTTTCTGGAGAAGCAGCAAAGCTGGAATCAGTTTATCTACAGCAGACCCTCGGATGTCCCACGGCGCTGTAGGAACAAAAGATCATGGCACTGATTGAACTAGACATTGTAAAAGAGATACAATAGTTGTTTAGGCTGTAGGATGAATATCGACATCCCAAAACCTTAAGATTTGGGAGTTTCACAGTTATTTGCATGCATGGTAAGAAGAATTCACAAGGAATGCTTCCCACCACATGTATATATGGAGGGCATTTTTTTCCCATTATCCAACATCTCAATCTTAAAAGTCTTTCTAGAGTGACTACAGAATGGTATTTTTGGTAGCTGTTTACCATTTCTGGACTTCTGGAAGGCCTAATGGGACTGTCATTTGGGGGTGGTATGAAAATGTGCAGCATGGTGTTATTTGGTAGCATCATTTTCCTATTTTATTCATAAATATCTTCATATTTTAAACATCCAAAATGCTGTGGCTTTCCCCGAGCTCGTGATACAAAACAGCGGGTATAAAGAAGCTGCTTGCATGAGCTTAATTTTTCTGCAAATGTATTAACATGACATAATTAACATGAGTTAATTAACATAAGATAAGCTTTGCAAACTTATTAGCACTTGCAAACAGAGCAGAACTGACAAATATTTCAGTCTAGTTTTTCAGCTTTAAAGTACGCGTGGCTTTAATGATTTTAACATACCTGAATATTGGGTGGAATTTAAATCTGGCTGAAATCAATGGTTCTTAAGTTAGTCATGACATACATGCCCCAGTGATTTAAATGACACCAAGGCATGTTGTTCAATTTAATCTGGAATAGCTAATTTTTGTTGTTTTGATTTCAACACTCATCCATGTGGCATGGGGAAAAAAATTGAGGGTGGAAAAGCCAACAGAATTCATAAAACCTGTGTGGGGCAGATGTACTATTTTTAAAAATGCCAGCATTGCCTCAAAATGGATTACACTTATCAGACGTTAAAATCCTATGCGAGGGTTGTTTAATTTTTCAACTAAATGTTCAAATCCTACATTTTCTGTACACATATATTCATTTCCCCATACAAGTGCATCATAAACTCGTTTTTAAAATTACATTTTATTTCAGTTTCCTATGATTTATAGAGTTTGCTCATGAGGTAGTGTTCCTAACAAGAATGTAAACCAATGTGATTTTTAAATAATACCATCTTTCCACCAAGGGTTGTTCTTGCAAGAAAAGTTTTATGAAACTCCTATGGAAACAAAAGGATTTTGGAGTTCAAGTGTGCAGTATGTAGTTATCTGTTTTAGTTTTTATGTGCAAAGGTTTGTTTGTTTGTTTTTCATATTTCTTAACCACCCATCTCCCTCAGAGATTATAAAGTTATACACATATACATACACACACAAGAACAGAACAGAAAGAACAGAAATTCTTTCTGTTTCTCTCAGACTTAAAAAGGACAAAAACATACGAGGATTGGGCCCACACAGGATATAATAGCTTCAACAAACCCCAACGAGGTAGCTGCATTGTTGTGCATTTTAAGCCTAATTTATTATAAGCCTAGAACACCAGGTTTTCATCATGGCTGTCATCAGGCTTTCAAAAACATGATAGTTGTGTTAAACATAAGCACTAGTCCCCATCAGATAACATAATTCTCAGGGGAAAATGCCATGTGTTTCTTTGTTGCGCATGCCATGCTTTCTAAACTGGTATACTATAAAATCCTGATGCTTTATTGAGTACAAACGAATATACTTTCAGAGTCTTTGACAGATGTTTTAATACACAGTAAGAAGGATGTGCTGGCTTTGTCCCTGTGACATGTTTTGAAGAAGGGTAAGATGCAGGGGTGGGTTCTACTTACCTTTACTACTGGTTCACAACGGGAGCATGCACACTTCTGCGCATGCCCAGAAGCCTCTGTGCATGCGCAGATCATCAATTATGACAACTAGGCGGGTAGGCGGAGCCTCCCGCCATTTTTACTACCAGTTCTATAGAACCAGACAGAACCAGGAGCAACCCACCACTGGTTAGATGTCATGCAAACCAGGCACTATAGATTTAGGAAGGTTTAGGTTTGGCTCAGAGGTGGGTTTCACATAATTTTACCACCGGTTCGCCGTGCACCAAGAATGTGCGTGGTTTGCATGCATACACGCGGCTTAGAAAACATGGCTAAATAGGATGGCATAGCACCTGGGTGGGTGGGCGGGGCCACCTACAGGTCACCACTACCGGTTTCCCAAACCGGTCCGAACCACCACTGGTTTAGCTCCAAAAATCCAGACAGCATGAGGACTCCCATTTCTGTCCGTGGTGTTGCTAGCCTTCTTTAATTATTTTAGATAAGGGTTTTTTTTAAAGACAACAGTTTCCCAGCTTCCCTTGCTGCGACATTGAAAATGGCTGTTCTCCATTAGTTTGGGATATTTTGTAATACTAGAAGGGGTGACTGGGTCTTCTATGTTGTGTGAGCATAGGCCAGGTTTCTCAAGAAAATGGAACTACACAGAATATCCATACTGATCCTGTGCTTGTCCGGTCGGCCGTCAGCTCAGTACAAGCAACTCACAGTCAACAGATTTCAGACTTCGTCAAGGGGACATTCACAAAAGCCCCTTTCTGTCTGACCGCATGAGCTATAAGCACATAATAAATAGATAAAACTCCTGCTTCTCCTCAGCCATAATTGGTTGTGTTGGTTACCACCTTTAAAGCGCTCCATGGCATAAGACCTGGGTATTTGCGGGACTGCCTTCTGCCGCCGATAGCCTCCCACCGACCAGTACGCTCCCACAGAGAGGGGTTCCTCAGGGTGCCGTCAGCCAGGCAATGTCGGCTGGCAACCCCCAGGGGGAGGGCCTTCTCTGTGGCAGCTCCTGCCCTCTGGAACGATTTGCCCCCAGAGATACGAAGGATATCGGATCTCCGGGTTTTTCGCTGTGTCCTAAAAACCTTTCTTTTCCATCAAGCAGGGCTGGCGTGAAACCCCCCCCCCTTTTTTAGCCTTTTTTAGCCTTTTAAATTGTCAATTGGGTTTTAGTTGAATGTTTTAAATTTTGGGCCACAGTTATATAATTCTTTTAAAAATTTTAAATTTTGTATTGGTATGTGTTTTAGTTCCGGCTGTGCACCGCCCTGAGTCCACTAGGAGAAGGGCGGGATATAAATTGAATAAAATAAAAATAAATAAATAATCAAGGAAACACTCTTCACCTAAAGAAGGAGACCAAATGTAACCCTTGGATCTTCAGTGGTTGCTTTTATCCAACACCTTTTGGAAGGCAAAATGTGTCTGGGAGCAGCTCAGGGCAACTTTAAACATGGAAACCTGCTCTGGCCTACTTAGATGTTGGATGCGAGGTTTGTATGAATAAGTGTTTCTGTCCTTCTCCCCTTCTTTCCACCTCCCTGAACCTTGACTAATGTCTTGAAGGGAATCTTTACATGTTTGATTTTTAAGTAGATAGTAAAAATGCCCTCCCTATCTGTAAAAACAGAAGGAGGGAAGGAAGGAGTTGTGGGGAAAATGTTGATTTTAAGGGGGAGAGGATCCCCAGACTGCTGTGCCTTTTATGGGAGGGGCGGGGAGAGAGAGAGATAGAATGAGAGAGAGAGAGAGAGAGAGAAAGAAAGAGAAAGAAAGAGAGAGAAAGAGAGAGAGAGAGAGAGAGAGAGAGAGAGAGAAGGGGGGGGCAAATGGAAAAAATCCACAGAATGAGACTTCAGCCTTGGCACCTGCTCCAGAACCTTCTTGATGAAGCAAAGGTTGTCTTCATTAAGAGCATTAATATTCATGTGGCATGGTAATTTTGACACAGAAAAGGTCTCTGTAACCTTTTCTTGTGTTAGAATTTTTTACTTCTCAAGGAAATTACAGTCCAGCAATGACTTAATTAATGCTGGGTTTCTTCAGCGGGTTTTGAAGAGCTGTCAGTTTCGGCTTGCCGTGGCTGTCAACGGGGGTGAAGTCTCTGGCTGGATAGATTGAAGGGAGGGAGGGAAGACACTCAAGTTCCAACATGGATCCACGTTGGGGGAGGGGAGTAGCGGGAGGGGGAGGGGGATAGAGGGAAAGGGAAAGTCACCTACATCTCTAGTGTTAGCTTTAATTAGCAACCTGCTTGCCTTAATAAGAGGTCATTTAATATTGGTCTGTAGTACATAGCCTGCATTAAACAGCCCGTTTTCTTTCAGCCTATTTCTCTAGTCCATTATTTTCAATGATTCACACCTTTGCATTTTATTTGGGGGGAATCATACCATTTCCCTTTTGCTATGGGGCAGAGTGGGAGGAATGGACAGAATCAATCTGATTTAAAGGAGGAGTATGCATAGGAACACACAGCAAAGAAAAGAGGGGCAAGATTTTGACTTATCCTTCCCCAATGAAAGAAAAAAGAAAGAATAAATAAATAAATAATGGCAAACAATATTTGTAAACAACCTCTTTGTTCTTCCATATTATCTTACATCTGGTTTGTTTTATTACAAATGGAATAAGCTTCCTTGACAAGACGATAGGTTATTTAAGAAGGAGATAATTATTGGGAAGATTGATATTATCATTAGGGTGGGTCACATAGTCAGACGGATGTTTAGAGTGGATTTGGCATTTTTATCCACATATCAGGTCCTTCCCAAGGACCTAGGGTAGGTAGATATTGTTATTTGATTATGTTAAAGATATTATCACAATATGTAAGCTGTTCCAAGTAAAGCTGCCTTTTGCAATTGTCTGATTTTGTCCGTGTCAGTGGTGTTCAAGTAGGGATGAAATGGAGCAGGTTCTGACAGGTTCTGGAGAACTGGTAGTGGAAATTTTGAGTAGTTCGGAGAACTGGCAAATACCACCTCTGGCTGGCCCCAGAGTGGGGTTGGAATGGAGATTTTGCAGTATCCTTCCCCTGCCACACCCACCAAACCATGCCCACCAAGCCACACCACGCCCACCAAGCCACGCCCACAGAACCGGTAGTAAAAAAATTTGGATTTCACCACTGTGTTCAAGTGATGCTCCATAAATTTTGGGATTGCACAAAAGGCCTCTGTCACTCTTGGTAGAATCTTTGCTTTCTTTTGCCACAGTCATTTTACTTCTATTTGTAGATATTTGTGTTTTGTATTTTTTTTTTCTCAATTCTTTCTCTTATCTTCTACTGTCTCCAGGTATTGCAATGTCCACTATCAAGATGTGTTTGTGTTTCAGTTGTAAACTCTGGGTTGTGGTGTGGCAGTTACTTGTGTGCTTGAATTCTAAAGTCCCAGAGTGGTTTAGTTTTTTTATTTTTTTATTACTTTATCTTTGTACCAATCAGTCCTTGCCTGCAGGGAAATGGTATTTCTTGCAGATATTCCAATGCAATATTGTTGCTACTTTGCTATGCCTTCGTTTGTACTCCATTTGTAAGATGTCTTTTTGCAGCAGCTAAATAGATGATCCATTGTTTCTTCAACTTCTTTGCTGAGGCAACATTTACTATTTTCTCAATTCCAACTTTATTTGGTTCTTAAAACCTGTTTTGTTTTGTTTTTTTGCAACCAGAATTAACCCCTCTGTTTTGCCAGATCTTGTTATCTGATTTGTCTGCTATATTTTAATGTACTGGCCATGTAATACATTGTCTTGCCATCTCTCTTTTCTATTCTTCATTTGATCTTTCTTGTAGGCCACTTTGGTCTCTCTGGTATTCAGCAAGCCTTCATGGTATACTAGCTTCTTTACTGTCCTTCAAATAACCTTCCAATGTTCTTTTTCCTTCTTCAATTGTCTGGAGGACTTGCAACATTCCATGCCCACCTATTTTCCTTGATAAGTAGAGTCTGTCAACATCTCTGCATGGATGAAGGGCAAGGTTCATTGTCATTATATTTCTGCTCTTCCTATTCAGGGTTTTTAGTACTGCTTGAATCCAGCCTCCTATTCCAGCATTTTAATGACTGCAATTGCCTAGGTATTAATCGCCTTGATGGTATTTCCTCCACTGAGCTTAGACTTTAAATCTTCTTTACTTTCAAGATATATTCACTTCTAGCCTCCTTCTTCACTTCAATGTGCTTCATGCTGTTAGCAAGTATTTGTAGTGATCTTCTTCATCCAGATTTTTGATGTTACTTTCATAGCAAATCTTGCTTCATTTTTTACTATTTTTCTCCTGTTGATGGTAACACAACACAAATGGTGGCACATTTCTTCAGTCCAAACTCCATTATTCCATTGTTATTTAATTATCTCTTGTTTTTCCACTGTTGTCTCCACTTTCTAGTTAAATGTGAATCTGCAGTAAACCATAATCCAGGAATCCACAGAATGCACTTTGTCCATTTTGTTGCGGATTGTGGTGGTGGTGGTGGTGTGTGTGGAATATCAGAACTACCAAGATGTATTCACTGTAGAAAGACTTTTCAGAAAAAAAATAGGCACTAGCAAAGCCAATTCAACCAATCATTGTTCCACAGAAACAACTCACAAAAGTTTAAGTACGTAATAAATAAGTTGATTGCAAAAATAAAATTAAAGTGTAATGAGGTTTAAGAGCCAATACAGAGATCATTGGGCAGAATATCAGAGCAGGCCTGAGTAATCTGCATTTTCAATAAACCTTTGAGCACATTTTTGTGGAACTTTTTTTTAAAAAAATCAGATTTTTGTTTCTGTCCCATTAAATCAGTACAAGCCATGATAATGGAAACAGAAAATAAAAACATAGCTTACATTTTACAACACAATTCATGACGCAGTGCTGAATCCTAAAAGGCGAATGGACTGACACATTTTTTAATTTTCTGATATTATTTCCTCTTCCTAACATGGGAGCACTGAGTGATATCCCATTATGATTTTTTAATTGCTGCAACATAAAGACTGTACAGGATTTGGCATGATGGAAAGCACAATGCACACATGATCCATATGTCACAAAGTTTGGGTGTTATTTTAGTTTAAAAATAATGATATGGAATGATTTGAAAGCTTACTGAACAATGTTCCTCAATAATTAATAATTAATCATTGTAATTAGCTTGACATTGTATGATATGAGATTACTATATTTGTCTTCTTAGTACAACAGAAGATTGACGGTCAAGTATTCCACTGTTGTTTAAAGCATAAAGTGTGGGGGGGGGAATCAGTTCAAATTAAAAACAATATCTTAAGAAAGTAAATTTCACCTTTTGCCTTACATCAATTTTCTATTGAAAATACTGCATGTTACAAAAGAAAATAGAGTTGTGTTTGTCCCATAATCATGTGTGTGTATTTTCACATGAGACTATGCTCATTGAAGTAACATTGGGATTGAGTGAATTTTAAATCTCTTACTCAGGATTTACCCCTCCACCTTTTAATAAATACATTTTAAATAGTGGAAATCAAATTAGGGGTCCTTAATTGTTACATAGAGTTTTACTTTACATTTAAAATATGTAAATGAATGTGATATTTTAGCCTTAGTAGACTGAGTAAGGCTCAGACAAAAATTGGGAAAAAACAATATTTTGGATTGTTCATAAAGATCTTGCAAAATCACAATGGGTCGTGAGAAAAAATAGACATGCATATGTTTTGCAACCTGGATATTTTTATTAAACCTATGTAATATATCTCTTAGATTAATAGGGACATTTAAGGATTTTATTTCTGATGCAGGTTAAAGCCACTCAAGTGTTCCACTTACAACTTCAAAAAGACTCCAGGGATATGTAAGAAGGCTCTAAGAGTCATCAGTGAGTTTATTAGGTAAAATATTATGTTGTACAGTTAGGTGTTAAATATCAGCCAGAGAGAATGGCATATGCATATGCCATTCTACAAGTTCCTCGATTTTCTCTTATGGATTGATACAGAGAACTCAACTAAGTTATCCTATGAGATTATTGATGGTCTGTTGTGCACATACAAAGAAATTGTTTCCACCAAGATAAGTTTTCTAACAAACGGAGTCTCTATATTCAGCAAACTGCTGTCAGCAGGGCAGTCTCCACTGGGCTAAATAATTTGCTCATGTTTATCAAATAATTTACTCTGATTTGTGGCTGGATTTAGGTTGATATTTTTTTTTAAAAAAGATAAAATTTATTTAAATTTTAAGCTTATACATTTTTCTAGTGCAAGAATAGTGAAATCTAGTCAGCCCAACTTTTGTTATGAGCATTATCAATAAAGGTTTGATGTGGTTGCGGGTGTACAAATTCTATACATATGAGAGTCTTTAAGGCCAAACTTGATTTTAAAAGAAACTTGCAGATGTCCTTTGGTAATTTGGAATCTGGAGCAAATGCTCAAGGAGCCCTGGTAGCGCAGCAGACTAAAGTACTGTTATTAACATCAGCTGCCTGCAATTACTGCAAGTTCAAATCTCACCAGGCTCAAGGCTGACTCAGCCTTCTATCCTTTCTAAGGTAGGTAAAATGAGGACCCAGATTGTGGGGGCAATAAGCTGACTTTGTATAAATATACAAAAGTATGAAGGCTATTGCTTAACGCATTGTAAGCCGCCCTGAGTCTTCGGAGAAGGGCAGCATATAAATCAAATCAAACAAAAAAAAAAAAGGCTCATAAAAATATCAAAGTCTATTTACACCAGCAAGCAGTTTTTGACTATTCATATATGCACATATGGAAAAACTAAGATTTTTTATATGCTATAAACTATAAAAAGGCTATCCCTAATATTCATACTCTGTCCCAATTATTCTTAACTGAGATGAGGTCACAAAATTCCAACAAAGTGTCTTTTCTGTTATACCTTTGCTAGTTTGCAACTTAGCATGATCCTATGCAAATCTTCAGTAGGGCTTTCCCCCAGGAACTGCAATATGGCATCACCTCAAATGTTTAAGCCACACACTCTGATGGTTCTTGTATGCAGTTGAATTCCTTTCGTGAGGTTGGACTCCCATTTTGAAGTGGGGAAACTTAACATACAATTCCTTTTCCCAAAAGTTAAAGGTCTGTTCTCCAAAATGCACGGCATAATTGGGGGGATCAGAGTTGAGAATCCTCTTAGAGATTCAGAGGTTGAGACCTGATTGATTTTTTAATTTATTGTTTAAGTTTACACATATGCCACGCATCGTTTTGTTTCTTTTTAATTTTTTTAAAAAATTTTTATTTCTCCTATTTTTCTTTGGATAATACTCTTTTTTTTTTCTTTTTAAATCATTTTCCTTGTTTCTTAGTTTTCCATGTGAGTCTGCAGCTGCATGTTAGGGTTGTTGGAATACTATTGTTCATAATGGCCTAACAAGACCACAAGAATTTATTCCGAAATATATTATTATAACACCAGGTTGAGTGGGATTTTTAATACATTTTCTAAATAATCTGTCATGTACTGTGCAATCTGTTGGCACTGGAGAATATCTCATAACACTACAAGCAGAGCTGTATTTTTAATGTCATTACATAACAAAATAAATATTTTATCTTTCCTGTGCATAATAGAGTAATTAGAGAGCACAGCATAATGGATTAGTACAGATCAGTGATGCATATTAATCACAGTATGGAGACAGATCACTACAAGATGCAGCAGAAATTCAATGAGTACCCACTTATACACAAATGTGTAAAACATAAATAGCTCCGTCTTTGTGTTTCATGGACATTTCATTCATCTATAATTTGGAAGGAGCCACATAATTCCCTCTGGACTGTAAGACTGGCGTGTATCAGGTTCAAGATTCGGAGACAGCATTTCTAGTTAAGTGCATCTGTATAATAACATGGACAGGAAAGACTCAAGTTGACAGCACTGATACTATATAGAAGTCACATTTATTCCTCCCTTGGTCACATCTGGATTTGCGTGATTTAAATGCATTCTATACGAAGCCATTCTTGAAAAATATTCTTAAAAACTATTGCCTGAGTTCAAAATGCCGCTGCCACATTATTAACTGAAGCAGGCTACAGGGAACAGATGTCAATTTGTAAACAGTTGTATTTCTTCTAACAGGGCTTCCAGAACCAGGCCTAAGGGTGGGGTTAAAATCTAAAGCACCAAAACAGGAGCAAACTTTTTGTCCCCTTAGGAATGCAGGTGATATAAATTACCTGCTGAGCTGAAAAACTTTCTTTTCCAGATGAAGACCAATTTTATTTGCATGTAAGAGAAGAGAACTGAATGGTAGATTTATCACCAGCAAGCCAGTCTTCTCATTGCTGTTACAGGATGCGAATGAGATATATATTTTGATGGAACAATTCATATAGTTAAATCGATAATAAAATCTTGGAATGAAAGCGAAGAGCAAAACCCATTTCTACCTCAGCTGTCTTTTTTCCCCCTTTCAAGTAGCATGAATTAATTTACAAAACCAAACAATTTTTTAAACCCTTTCAATGCTACCTGACATGGCAATTTCTTGAATGTGGAAAATTAGAAAGAAGATTATCTGATATAAATCACAGTGGGGACAATTCAGTGTTGGAGAATGGGGAAAGGGACGAAGAACAGCAGCAAATGGTAAATACAGCCCAAATGTTAAAATATTTCCCCATATCAAACTCCTCTTTTCACTCTTCACCCTGATTGTAATGTCTCATTTAGAGCAAGTTTTCCCGTGATTGATTTTCTTCTCATAATTTTAACACTCTGCTGTTGTTTCTCATTTCTCTCTTCATTTCTTAGCCTCTGTGATCTCTGATTTTTTCCCCCTCCAATAGCAGGTTTAGATGCTTGAATGAGACATCCAACCTTTTAAAGAAATCATTCATTTTGTTTAAAAGGTTGAATATGTCATGATAAGTTTGATGGGGCTGATATTAAAAACTAAGTGTTCATTTTGATTGTGTTGGGGGGCTAATATTAAAAAAAAACACCCCTAGGTCTGCAAGAAAAACAGACATGTGGAATGCCAATGGATTTTTTTGGGCAGCACACGTTCCTTTGTTCTTTTTCACTGCTGTTTATTTCATAAAATAATTTCAGAAGCAGTTATGAGTTGGAGCATAATAACTAAAAAACACAAGTATTTATATCTTGTCATCTGTTTTATAGGTTGTTCCTTGTCTTCTTATTTTGATGTGAAGAACTAATTGAAATACCTATATTAGGAAGATGTATGAGGAAAGTCTAAAGATAATTTAGAATTTTTCATCACACGCTAGTTTTCTAGATGAGAGGTAGCATTTCATTTTTTTACATTCTGATATAGCTCAATCTGAGTCAGCCTAATCATACATTAATTTAACACATTTGAATTGTCCTTTTGCTCAAAACATTGCTACAGAAAACCTCTATTTTTTGCTGACACTTTTCTTGGTATGAATGTACCCCCGTTATCTTGGCTGAACCATCTTGAAAATATACCGTAGCTTAAAGGCTGGTGGAATTAGAATCAACTTTCAATTAGGCAAAAGTTTAGATTCAATTGTAAATGAAAGGAAACAGACAAAACTAACAGTAACAAAATATAGTTTAATAATGGAACTTGATATATTTTATCATTTCCCTCTTCTGCCCCATTTAAAATTACAGTTCCCTGACACTTTGGGGAGGGGCGGTGTAGAAAATACCAAAAACTTTGACAGCCAAATGAGGCCTCAGTGCCCCTTTGGTTTAGGGGTAAACATTGGATGTACTTTTTTTTTACATTTAGAAGACATAGAAGTGAGAGGCATTTAGTTTAAGCATGTATTGGTGTTAACTAATAAACTTAATCCATGGCTTTGGAAGACAACCAGCATTTATTACGGCCAATAGTATTAATTTGTATTTTATAAGGCATTAAGAAAAGGCAGGGATTCAGTCAAAACCAGACAGGGCTGGACAATCCCAAATATTGTAGCAAAGATGGAGAATCCAGAAAGGTGAACTGACAATAAGCATAAATTCCCCAGCTGGGCAATTTCCAAGAATCTAGAATCTCCATTTCATTTGTAAATAAATAGATAGCTATACCTGCGGCTCCTGGAAGACAACGTAGCTTGCATTAGAGCAGGAGTCTCCAACCTTGGCAACTTTAAGCCTGGCAGACTTCAACTCCGAGAATTCCCCAGCCAACTTTGCTGTGGAATTCTGGGAGTTGAAGTCTGCCAGGCTTAAAGTTGCCAAGGTTGGATACCCCTGCTTTAGAGCAGATCAATTGCTTCTAAAGAACTGAGAATAAGAGCCCAGAAACTGCAGGATTATATTTTAGCGTAACAAATAGTTCTGTAAAAGAAGTAAAATCTTTCAATATGGTATCAATCGTTGTTGTCATTATAGACAAAGTGTAAATTAATTCAAAGCATGGCTGTAGTGCCTCAGCTATCAAATGCAAAATATATCCTATTAGCAGCCTCCAAAACTATTTCTTAATCTTTTAAAAACTTCACTGTGCTTGGAAAAGTCAAGAAGCCCTATCTTTTCAGCCTCAGTTGTGTGTGGGGGGACGGACCCTTACTTGTTGCATTTCTGCAGAATATCTCTGAGTGTCATCTGTTTATATTTCTGCTGATGTTTGAAATGTATTCCCCACTTTGCAGCCAATGAGGTTTTTAATACAAAACTGCTCATTACAATGATAAAATAATGGCCAATAATAGAAAGTTTGGTTTCCCCCAAGGATCCTACCTTTCATTTGTCCCTGCCAATTTATAAAACTGGGGGAAGTACTCAAGGACAAAGAAGAATAAAAGAGGAGGAAGTGGAACAAGTAGGGTCTTCTTGATGACGACGATGACAACGATGACGATATCCATTGAGTTATGTCCGATTGGGCCAGGTCTCTTCACATCTTCTGATCTTGCACTACTTCTTTGGGTTTTTTCTATGCTCTGGCTGGTGTCAGGTTTGATGGTGTCCAGCTATTATGGTCTCCGTTCCTTTTACTACTAACTCTTCCAAACATAATTGCTTTCTCCAATGAATTCCCTCATGTGACATGGCCAAAATAAGTGAGATGCAGTTTTGTGATTTTGCCAGGGTCTCCTTATTCACATTCAAACAGAAAATCCAGATTAGTTTCTTCCAACCATCCTCTCTGCAATGAACAGGGATTGAAATCCAAGTGCAGTTCTCAAAAAAGTGATGAGCCACTTGTTTAGTTAGCTAGGCTGACTGTGTTGCATTTATTTGAAATTTTGAATGTATGTAACTGTTGCCCTGCCTTCTCTTCCCCACCACCCCAGTGCAGGAACATTGTGATTGAATGGAATCTTCATTTAACATACGCAACAGACAAAAATTTGAATACCAGCATCATCTGGGTGGGAAAAGGCCATTAAAATCAAAGCTTTATCAGGAAAAGACTCTGGGAGACACAGATAAGATGAGAAAGTTAAGGAGGTGGCGAAGATGGGTAGGGAGGAGCTGAGATGATTGAGGTTTAATAAGTCAGAGAAGGATATTCCACACCATGATGGTGGTTGTAGCAGAGAGAAGACTAGCACTGATGATGTTACCTAATTTGGGTAATGAAACATCTGCAAGAAAACAACCAAACTAAGAGTGCATCAAGGACCCCTCATTTCAACCCTGAGCTACAAATATTCTCCTTTAGAGAGGAGAGTGCCAAGAAGAAGATATGACTGTGCTCTCTTTGACCTCTGATTGCAATGCCATAGGGCGCTTTAGGTGGGGACTGGAGGTGGGTGGGAGATATTTGTTTTAAGACTATAAAAGACTTTCCTCATTCCTTTAAACTACAGACCTGGTTCCTCCAGGTTTCTCCAAATTCTCCATCACAATTAAAAGGGAAGTAGTGAACAAAATGGCAATCAGCCAGTGGTGGGTTGCTACCAGTTCTCCCTGGTTCTTACGAACCGGTAGTGGAAATTTTGAGTAGTTCGGAGAACCGGTAAATACCACCTCTGCCTGGCCCCGCCCCCAATCTATTCGCTGCCTCCTGAGTCCCAGCAGAAGGAAAAAAATCAGGGCTCACTTGACAAAGAAGAGAAAAAAAAAAACAAGACACCTTAGCTTTAAATTGAGAAGCCAAGCAGCCTCCCAACTGATCGGCTAGAACCAATCTGCTCCTTGTAAACCACTCGGTGGTGGTAGATTAGCAATTGAGGCCAAGCTGCCTGAAAGCAGTTTCCGATGCTCTCGGTGGTGGCAGAGTGGCAAAAAACTGTTTAAACTCTTGCCGCAGCACTTCAAAGGGCCACCCTACCACTGATCAGCAGTAAAAGGCAGTGTGGTGGTAGACCAGTGCTCTCCAAAAACTAATGGGTAGACCACTCCGCTCCAAAAACAAATAGGTAGACCGGAACACTCCAAAAACAAATGGATAGACCGGTGCGGCTCTGCAAGCAGTTAAAAAGACCAGTACCTCTGCTAAATCCTAAAGAATTGTCTGTCACATGACCATCAAACCATGCCCACAAAATAAGCCACGCCCACAGAACCGGTAGTAAAAAAATTTTAGAACCCACCCCTGCAATCAGCATACTAAATTTTCCTGGCTTGGAAAAAAAAATCCCAATGCATAGTCCCAGTGCATAGATTTATGCATGGCAAAATGGCAGATTATTAATGCACAGAAGAACCTTTCAGATTGAACAGCCGTGCAGATTAACTTCCTCCTGAATTATCTGTTAAGCTGACGTTTTGTGATTTCCTTCGAAGCCACCTTGGTAAGAATAGTTACCACTAACATTTATGTAGAATTTAGAAGCACTTCCAAATTCCTTTTTCTGAGATCTAGCTTTATTGAAATGCAAACTTCTTAACTTTTTAAGTAGAGATAGAACATTTTTCTACTGTCATGAAAGGTAAATAGCAAGAGGAACAGGTGGAAATCAGTGTTCTAGGTCAAATTAGGCTTGGTCTAGAAACAAGAATATCACAAAATTTTGGACAAGGAACGTATCAGCATCTAATGTGAGGGCCTCACAACATTCTCTTTCTTCCTTTGCTGTTTTGCAAAACTAATTGTTACTCTCACCTTGAGGGACACCGCTTGAAATGACCATTTGATGACAGCTTGCTGTCCTCTGTGGTAAGGAAATAAACCAAAAGCTTCATTTTTGATCTTAGAGGAAAAGTGCTCCCATTGCTAGACAACTCTCATAATTAACACCTTTCTGTGAAACTTCATCAGAATCCAACCATCACTGAAAAGCTCAGAGGACAATGCATGGTCTAGTTATCAAATTTGCATGTGTGTTCCTTGGTGTCCATTTGCTGCTATAAGTGATATTTTCTGCTCATATTTTTTGCTCATATTTTCTGCTAGCTTTGAGAATGCAATATACGTTGAAAACATGGGCAAGACTGAAAGACCGTAGGGAAAAAGGAAGCGGAAAGATGATAATAAAAAAATTAACTCATTTTATAAAGGCACAGAATTTTGCCCTAGGATTTTTGCTACTTTCTTTTGTTCTGACTTTACGGGGGCACATACTTAGATGAAAAGACTAGCTTATATTAAGTGGAGGAAGTACAAGTAATCAGAATATCATGAAGAGAGATAGGAGTCGGTGGATAGACATGTACAATTCACCGACTGTATTATCCAGTCCATCTCAACTTCTAGCTAGTATATAAAAAGACACAGATTATTTTAAAATATATCATGCATAAAAATATTGGGCTCCCGTAGCAGGAATGGTAATAAACAGGAAAAAAAATATATGTGAAAGATTGGTGTGTTACCCAGTTACGTGATCTGGTTTGGGCAAAATAAAATCAACAGTCCAGGTAAGGAGAGTCAGTTGGAAAGGCAAGTTTGAAAGTGTCCTTAATAGGAAAGGAAGAGTAACTTTTCTTGTTTTTAATTAATTCCTTGACAAGCGCTTGATGCTCCGGTCCCATAAGGAGATGACAAGAGAATGGCTGCTCACCACTGGGGAGAGTGCTTTGGCTTGGCCCCAAATAAGAACCAGAATTGTATGTTGCTCATTTGTCCTGCCTTTATGCCCTGCAGAAAGAGATACAGCTTGGGAAGGGGAAAATGTGAATTGTAAATCTACATTTTGGGGAGTGGAAATAGCCGTTCAGGCATGCCACGTTGTGCAAAAGAGAAAAGCGATGATGCTGAATTTTGGATGTCAAGATAGATCGCGTTGGATCTATATACAGATAGATCTTTATACAGATAGTCCTTCAATTACAACAGTTCATTTAGTAACTGTTCGAAGTTACAACGGCACTGAAAAAAAGTGACTTATGACCATTCTTCACACTTGCATCTGTTGCCGCATCCCCATAGTCCCATGATCAAAATTCAGATGATTGCAGTGTCCCGGAATCACCTTTTGCGGAATCACCTTCTGACAAAGAAAGTCGATGGGGAAGCCAGATTTACTCAACAACCATGTTACTAATTTAACAACAGCAGTGGTTCACTTAACAACTGTAGCAAGGAAAGTCGTAAAATGGAGAAAAATCTACACAACATTAACTGTCTTACTTAGCAACAGAAAGTGTGGTCGTAAATCGAGGATTACCTCTATTCCCAAATGGCAGAAGAGCATTCTTTATCCAGCACACTCCTCAGGAGTAAATCCTGGGATTTCTTATGGGTGGGACTCTTTTTTTGAGGAGTTTAGAAGCACCGTCAGAGGCCTTTTTAATGCACTATTCTGTAGGCCTTTGGTTTAATTCTCTCTAAAACCATTTCAGATGTGTCCCTATGAAAAAATTCTCTAAAATTACAATAGCATGAGTTATCCTAGGATAATTTCTAATAAAGCATTTGAAGCGATCTAGGTTATAATCTGAAGGCCTAAAATGGGGGGGGGGAGCTTTTCTGTAGAAGCCCTGCACTTTGAGAATAAATCCTTACATGGATTTGTTAGGTTCACAATTTGGCATAAAGGTACATATACCAAAGGCTTCCCAGCATATTTTAGTATTTGTAGTGCCCGTTGGGTAGTTATATTCAAAAATGGAACTTTGGCCCCCTAGAAGTTGTTGAACTAACACTCCCTGGCTGAAGATGTTGGGAATTATATCCTCAAAACATGAGGAAGAGCAAAAAGTTCCGATCTCTGTTTTATCACAGTTGCTTCTTTTATTAACATTCTTTTCCTAATGTATATGATTTTATTTTTGCTAATCCTTCTTGGATAGGGTATTCTTCCTAAAGGACATATGAATAAAGAATAAAGTCAATTGAATGTAATATGTAAAAGTAAATAGGAGCCTTTTTAAAGCTAGTTTCCTCAGGAGTAAGTTGGTTTACAGCTTTCATAATCCAGAGTCTGGTACAACCTAAAGACATATAGATTAGAATAGATGGGAGTTGTGCTTTGGTGAGCTGGGAAAGATGCAGGCTGGAAAAATAAGTTTGTTGTGTGAATAAGCACACATTCTATTCACTTACTGGTATGCTCCCAGTTTCTCTCTTATGCCCTGCTACATGTAGTGTGTATGCTCAGTCTCTCCCTACCCCTCCAATATTGAACCCAAGACACTATATTGTCAAACTGATGACACCTGCAACTTGCTAACTTGGCCAGGTTTGCCAAGTCTGACAAGCCAAAGTTTGTTAACATTTAACTTTGCTTAACCTTTGCCCTTGAGTTACTTTCAGGTGCCCCCAAATGAGGACCAGAGGCCAGAGATCTAATCTTCAGAGCATAAAAATCGCTTTGGTTTCCCATTTTACACATATGGAAAAGCTTCCAAGTGTCAGATGCAATACTGTACTGATATCTCAAGGAAACTTTAATAAAATTCATTGCTCTGAATATATTATCGTTTGAGGCAGATCCCTGGTATTTAAGCTACTATTCAGTTAAAAAGCACCAGTAGTAATTTTCTACCTCATGCCATTAAGCATGTGGTTTTCTTTATTCTAAAGACCTTCCTTAGCCTTCACATATATGCTGTAGAAACCTTACAAATATATCAAAACAGGTTTTGGGTCTGTTAAAGAGTAGATTGAAGTAGCTGATTGGATTTCTTTCTTTCTTTCTTTCTTTCTTTCTTTCTCTTTCTTTCTTTCTTTCTTTCTTTCTTTCTTTCCTTCCTTCCTTCCTTTCTTCCTTTCTTCCTTATTCTCTTTCTTTCTTTCTCTGTCTCTCTTTCCTTCCTTCCTTCCTTCCTTCCTTCCTTCCTTCCTCCCTCCCTCCCTCCCTCCCTTCCTTCTTCCACATACTTAATGTAATACTTGACTTTCCATAAAAGAGAGAGAAATATATTATTATATCAGGTGCAGAAACTTATGAAAAGAAATGTCTAAGCTATTGAATTTCTGTGGAAATTCCCCACTGGTATTCACCAGTGTCAAACTGGTAAGCTTGTATATTAGAAGTGAAAAACAAAGTGCAAATATCTGCTGCAGTGAAATTTTTTAAAAAGGGAGGAGAAAAAGAAGAATTTGGAAGCAGGTAATAATGACAGAAATCACAGAAAACTTAAAGATGTCCCTCTCTCTAGAGATTTTAAGACAACCACCAAATATCTCCAAAACAAACACAGGCAGCAAAACGAACACCGTGTAGAAGAATAGGTGCCAACACCATCATTTCATTATTTCCTTACGTCGGTTTGAGAAATAGATCTAAGAGAACGAGCTGAGATGTTGGAAATAACGCCAAAATTAGCTATGTAAATTAGACTTAGCCGAGACGGCGCCTATAAAGCTAGACTGCACATCCCATGCAGCAGACAGTTAAAAATTTGAACATAAGGTAGCATTTCCTTTATCATATCCCATAAAAATAGCAATTTGCTAAACCCTTGTAGCACAGTATGGAAGGTGGTGTATTTTACTGATAATGTAAAGCGATGACAGATAACTCCATACTAGGAGGGTTTCGATGGTGTCGCCTTTGTATAGCATAATAAATTGTCAGGAGCAGAGACAGCGGATAGTGCCGGCACTGCTCCACCTCCGGTAGCCAAATAATTCAGCCCCAGCGCAGTAATTATGCTGTGTGAAAATATGGGATTAATTAGACTGGTACACTAACACACTGTACTCTCATTAAAGGCTGAGCAGCATTTCCATAGACGCTGGCACTTGAGCGGGGCTGTCGCTAATGTGAAAAGACAAAGTCGCCTCTTTTCACACTCCTTGCTTATTACCTTACTTAAGGCCACTTAAGCAAACTTCCGAAAGCAGCCTGGCAGAAAGGGCCTAGTTGTCAGGGTTCTTTCATCATTGGATGTTTCCGCAACACACGGGGAAGGGGAATTTAAAATAAATGAGAATCAGTTTTAGGGCACATCCAAGGAAAAAATGTTAACTGATTTCAAAGGAAAAGGCTTCCCTTTTCTCCCCTCCTGCCCCCTCTCCTCCAAATCTTGTTCTCAAACAACTTATTTTGCGCTGGCAGACGGGGTGTGATTTGACAACTTGGCTGCTCCAAAGTTTCCCTCGGATGCTTGATCTTAATTTGCCATTTTTAAGAGACCACACAAGCAGGGCTGGGCCTTTGGAGACTAAGGGAAACGTGTGAAAAATGGAAAGCTCAAGTTGCTTGTCATTTTCTAGTTCTAGGACGGAGAGCTCTTAGGGAAACAGAATATGCTACAACCTTGGGTTGCAGAGCAGGAGTTTCCAGGTGTTATTAATTTTAGTGTTTCCAAGATGGTCTTACCATAGAGTCTACCTCAGAGGTAGAGTAGAGGGACTCTTAAAGGCGCAGTTTCGTGAAGGCCGCCCTATATGGAAGCCATGCATTTTAATGCCCCTTTATATGGCTTTGATAACTTTCACCCACAGCAGTACAGGTAGTCCTTGGCTTTCAGCAGTTCATTTAGTGACCATTTGAAGTTACCACAACATTGAAAAAGTGACTTATGATCATTTTTCGCACTTGTGACCGTTGCAGCATCCCCATGGTCACATGATCAGAATTCAAATGCCTGGCAACTGATTCATATTTATGATGGTTGCAGTGTCCCAGGGTCATGTGATCACCTTGTGTGACCTTCTGATAAGCAAAGTCAATGGGGAAGCCAGATTCACTTCTTAACAACTGTGTTGCTAACTTAACAACTGCAGCAAGGTTGTAAAATGGGGCAAAACTCATTTAACAACTGTCTCATTTAGCAAAATAAATTTCAGGCTCAATTGCGGTTCAAAGTCAAGGACTATCTGTATAATCCACAGAGAAAAGGGATTGATTGGGACTGTAGCAAACTGCTCTATATGAAGAATTTACGAAGAATTTACCCAGATAGCTGCATGTTTTCATGGCAAAGACAAATATAATTCTACATTTGCATTTCTACACCACAGTCTTATTTTTCTTTTTTCTCTTTCCTTTCCTTTCCTTTCCTTTTCCTTTTCCTTTTCCTTTCCTTTCCTTTTCCTTTTCCTTTTCCTTTCCTTTCCATTCCATTCCATTCCATTCCATTCCATTCCATTCCATTCTCCATTCTATTCTCCATTCTATTCTATATTTTCTATTCTATTCTAAATTATTATTTCTATTATTTTACCTTGAAAACTCTCTCCCGCTCATTATTTTTTCTTTTTTGCTATTTTAATTTCTTCTAACATCCAGTCTGAAAATCCTACAAAGCTCATTGTTACTTTCTCAACTCAAATATTTTGTGAAGTTGAACTAAGAAAACAGAGCAATGTGGCTATAGACCCTCTAATAAATAGGGCAATTGATTTGCAAGGTTTTTTTCTGACTTGTTTCATGTCAAAATTATGAATGATCATCAATAGATTTTAGGAATAAATTTCATAGAAATTCATGCCCGGTCATTTAGAGGTTTACCTTTCTTGCGCTGCATACACATTTCTGAAACTGAGCGTTTCATTGTCCCTTTGAAGTCAGTTCTCGCTACTGATGGCTTAGAAACCAATAGCAGTCGCAACAGAATAATTTCCCTCTCCTGTTGGTTGTCCTACCCTCCTGGCTATGCAAAAGGAAATCTTGGAATTCTTAAGAGACTCTGTTGCAATGTGATTCTTGCACAAATCAAACGAAAGTCCTAATTTAACTGGAAAAGCTGCCTACTCCAGCTGCTCCTCAAAAAGACAAGCATGGATCATCAGTTTTCAGTTTGACCAGTTTTCAAAATGCTGCAGGTTTGTCTCAAAAGTTCTGACCGTCTCAGAGAGCTTCACAATCTAGGAAATCAAGGCAATTTATTACATCTCAATTTTGTTTCATCAAAGTAAGGTTTTGCAACCTGGACATAGCTGTTCTGTATGTTAGGGCCATGATAAAAATGGGCCCTTCTTATCGCATATAATATAATATTACATGAAGTAATGAGCCCACTTGGCAAATTCAGATAAACCTTTCTTCTTCAGTGGTTTTAGTGAATGGCTCTTAACTTTTAGGGGGGCAAGTCCCTTTCCAGTGAGACTGTTAAGAAAAAAAAATAACATTGTTCATGAATTGAGATATAATTCTTTGGTTATTAATTAATATATAGTATATATAGCATATATACTATAATTAATTAATTATACTACAACTAACCAAAGAGCAACAAATAATCTTATCACTGGCAAAAACTCCCAAACAAATCAAAAATGTATCTGATCCAAATCTTTTCTCTGTATTGGTCAACAGACAATCATGTAGCAATAGCAATAGCACTTAGACTTATATACTGCTTCATAGTACTTTACAACCTTCTCTAAGCAGTTTACAGATTCAGCATATTGCCCACAACAATCTGAGTCTTCATTTTACCAACCTCGGAAGGATGGAAGGCTGAGTCAACCTTGAGCCTGGTGAGATTCGAACTGCCAAATTGCAGGCAGCCGGCAGGCAGCAGAAGTAGCCTGCAGTACTGCACTTTAAACACTGCGCCACCGTGGCTCTTTTATGTACAAACATGTACAAACGTACAAACTTTTGCACAATCTCCACAGTCTTTATCCCCTCTTTACATGTTCCGATTTATAAATTAGACATTTATAGTTGCACAGAGGAAGAAACAGAAAAATCTATTAAAGCCTGTTCACCTAACCTTGACACCAAATATGAACACATATTTCTCAGTGACTCCCATTATCCCTTTAGCTTAAATTGCTTTGTTGACGTTCAAAATGGCCTTTCATCAATCAGGGCTGCCCCATTGGGAAGCACTATTCTGATACATTGAACTGTCTGGTGATATTTGAAGAATGGGTTGACCTGCCATCTGGTCAGTTTTGATATGGTCAGATGCTTGTTTCACTGTTAGCCAAACTTTTCCAGACGATTGTCTTGTGGTATAAATATCACATAAGCACATGTCAATGGCTCCACACCCAGGATGAAGCCAATATTTGCAAGCTTTGAGTCTCACATTTCTTGATGGGGTACAAAAAAGAAGAAGAACCAGGACAGAACATCTGGATCATAAGAAGAAAAACAAGCACCTGTGCCAGAATATTCTCAAATTAAGGATTCCTTTGAATTACATTCTAAGGGGCTGCCACAAAAGAGAGGGGGCCAAATAGTCCAGGAAGTTGGACTAGAAGACCTCCAAGGTCCCTTCCAACTCTATTATTCTGAGTGGGGAAAAGAGATATTCAACAAACGGCAGCCTGCTTTGTGACTAAACCAAACGTGAAGAAAGGGGAACGAAACAGACTGAAGTCAGGGTGCAGAAGACTGTGAGGTCACCTTCGTTAATACAGAGGAGCAAAACTATTAAGAGTAAAAAGCAAGACATTTAAAAGATTATAACAAGAGAGTGACTGGGAAAAGAAGAGAGAACAGTCAGGAGGAAATACTGTACATATAACCTGCTCCGCATAGAAGCATTTGTATTAGCAACACAGTATTAGTTCAGTGACATCTGATATGCCTGCATGGAAAATGTTGGTTCCCACAATGCCACTTTAAAGCAATTAACCTGAACCGTCTTCGCTTCCTTTACTCTAGAGTGGTTAATGTAATGTGTGAATCGTTTGAAAAGGGACATTGTAATAACTGCAACAGCTAAGGAAAGTGCTTCTGGGTTCACAGCTATGACAAACCAAAGCAGCTGTCTTCAAAAGAGAATTTTATTTTGATATGTATTAGAAAAGAAACATCAGATAGCTATTGTAATGTGGACACGCATGTACCTGCTCTGTGAATCCCGTGTTTTGTGGGCGCATCCTGCAATAGACACTTTGTAAAAAAAATAAGCCTATTTCTATGGAAGTAAAATACACAGGATGAAGCAGGGTGTGTGTGTGTGTGTGTGTGTGTGTGTGTGATGTGGCTAAGGATTGCTGGTAGCTGTTCCTCTGGAGACCCTTCTCCTGTGCCAGTGACCACGCAAACACCTATAGTCCGTTTCAGAAGGTATGGTTGATATAGGATCACCTGAAAGTTAAAAATCTATTCTCTGCAGCCAAAAAAAAAGATCACATAGAATATGGAAAGGCAATCCTATGTGGAATTCTCACCAGCTCTGTTCCAACTACCCTGTTTCCCCGAAAATAAGACATCCCCTGATAATAAGCCCAATCAGGCTTTTGAGTGCATGCGCTAAAATAAGCCTCCCCCTCCCGAAAATAAGCCCTCCCCGAAAATATTTAAACGCAGAGCTGGAAATCAAGTAAGAAGGCAAGAGGACCCCCATCTTGCTCCACGCGCCCCAAAATAATAAGACCTCCCTGAAAATAAGGCCAAGTGCTTATTTTGTGGTTCAAAAAAATATAAGACAAGGTCTTATTTTCCGGGAAACATGGTATAGGATTGCAACCTGGGTTTCTAATTTTGTTAGATATTTTTGGCTTATCAAGTCTTCTGACACATTCTTGAAGAAATCTTGTGGTTGTGAAAAATGAGATATTCGGTGTAATCAAGTCTTTGTTTTTAGGCCACAAAGGCACAAATGTCCTTTATTACACATTTTTCTTTTCAAAATACTTTTTTATTAAAAGTTTTACAAACAACAAACTAACACAAATGAAAAAAGGGAGGGAGGGAGGGAAGAAGGAAGGGAAAAAATGGTGGAAAGAAAGAATAAAAAGAAATGGAAAGAATTTTATGCAACGAATATAGATACAATTGCAAAATTATTTCTTACCATATGATTAAAAAACAGCTCACTTTTTTCTGTTTTTCAGATATTATTTTTAATCATGAAAACCAAAAATCATAAGTATCTTTTTTCCATTTCATGCAAAAAAAAAGTTAATGGGGGAGATGGTGGTCTCCAATTAGCCATAAATATAGATATTGCTTTTTCTCTGATCAAAGAAGATAATTTAGCCATCTCTGCAAGTTTCATAATCTTCACCAACATTTTCCTAAGTGAACTTATAGATTCCAACATAATTGGGAATCAGTAAGATCTTTGTTAAGTCATCAACATAAAAAGTGTTTCACTCCATTTTTGTGCTTTACTATTTTTTTCTCCAGATTATGCTTTAAAGCACCCCATTCCTACATTTCCCTTACATTGGTAAATAAATGTCAGGGCAATACAGGTTTATGCAATCTATATTTGATATTTAAGACCTTTATAACTTTGTCTTATCATGGTGGTTTCTCGATGTATGAAAATTAGATATTCATGAATCTCAAATGCAAACAACTCATCATAAAATAAATACATTGGGAAGAGTTCTCAATCCTTCTAAGGCAGGGGTATCAAACTCATGTCGTCACGTCATCATGTGACGTATCACAACTTCCCCCCCTTTGCTAAAATGGGTGGGCATAGCCAGTGCGTGATGCATGGAGCCCATGGGCCATGAGTTTGATACCCCTGATCTAAGGTATATACACATAGCATAAGTCCTTATAAAACTCCTGGTATGTTATTTCTTTTTAAAAAATGAATTTTCTATTTATTTTTTTACATCTTTGTTTAAGAAACACCATCTTAAAATCAATAAGATAGAAAAAAGCTGTACTTTTCTCATTTTTTTCTTTTAGAAATGTGTTTTTTCTTACCAACATCCAAGTTTTTATTTGTGAACACACATCAATTCAAGTGGTATCATAAATTCTGCAGCCCAAAGATTTTGATGGTGGCCTTTATCTCATCAAATTATGAAGATAAAGGGTAATGTCACCAATAAAACAAAAGCAAAACCTTGCGGACAAAATTCTGATTGAATTTCTTGCAGTATGCCACACACTAGAAACCGGTCAAGTTAAAGTAACAGAAAGCAATAGAAAATTTCACCCTAGTGCAACATATTTCTAATATGGAAGAAGCACGAATACACATGATGCAAATGTTTTCTACATTACAGTCCAAAGATGTTTCATTGTCAGTGAGATCTCAACATGATTATTTGCTTGAAGAAAAAGAAAAATATGCATATATTTTCAGATTAAAGACAGAGTAAACACAACTTTATTTTCAGGCACTTGAGGTAAATTCCTGTTATTGACAAGGACTGAGTTCCTACCTCACAACTGCGGTTGATGAAATCACAGATAAAGACACTTCATAATTTACACATGTGGAATGGTTTGCCATTCTGCACATGGGTAAAACCACAACAATTCCAATGAAGTTTCCAAACTGTAGCATATAAAAATCTTTGTCCCAAATACCAAGATCTGCTCTCTATTGATCACCCCAAAGTACAGTTAGTGAAGGTCACTAGGATTTAAATTCCTACAAAACATATAATAGAGCCTTCACTTTCCTCAACCAGTCTACTATTTAAACAGCAGCAGGCTTCAATCACTTCCCTAGCTGTTTTTGTACCTCATTTAACAATCTTAGTAGCTTGATAAGCTGGTGGCAAGAATACAAATGAACAGTCAGACAAGGAGACCCGAATTAATTGGTAACCTCACATTGCAATGAACAAGGACACACATTCAATTTTGCAGCTACTAAGATTGTTGGACGAGCAGGTACAAAAACAGCCAAGGAAGTGATTGAAGCCTGGGAAATGGGCCACTCGTCAGTCAACAGGAATACTGATTTAACACAAGCTTATCAAGTACTATCAAGGAGGCGAGAGCTTGGCAGCACAAGGAAACACCAGCCAACCACTTAATAGCTGGCCATCAACACCCTAATCAACAACTAAAAGCCACACACAATCAGGCATCATATAAATACCTAATATAAATAAATAAAATAAATAAATAAATACACATAGAGGGGGCCAAAGTACATAGTCTGCTAAAGAGAAGTTCCCTGAGGATGTGTTCCAGGTGATTCTTTGGTCCAGGTGACTGACCCAAATTGAAGCCTGAAACAATAATCATCACACCAGAGTAACTTGGATATTTTTGGGCTTGTGAGGACACTGAAACAATAAGTGTCCAATAAATGAAGAAATGATTCTTCCATATCTTGATGGATTCTTCCATATCTTTAGGTATTTGAAGACGGAGCAAACAAATACTTTAACATGTACTGGTGATAAGTCTTGCCCAAGATGATACCTTTCAGATGTGTTGAATTGAACCCTTGGTGATCAACCAGCACAGAAATTGGCTTGTTCCATAGGATATTGTAGTCAAATGTATCCATGGGACACTATATTGAGTCAAGTTGTATATAACTTAGCTGAATAGCATGCTACATACTGTATAGGAATACTTGTTTCCAAAATACTTCCAAATAATTCCCCTCTTGTAGGCAATTTGTCTAGAGCTATGATGATCTGAATGCTTAAATATTTAATTTGCATCATCACTGCAAGTTCTTGGCAATGGCATGAAATGCCTAATGATAAGGAAGCATTCATTAACTGTGGGCAATGTGAAAAAGCAAAAGACTTAGGAATTCTTAGACCCGCTTCAATTAAGGCATTTGATTTCCCTTTGGCTTCAATGGGTAAGGGCATACGCTGTATTTAGGCTGAAAAGCAATAGGAAAATGGCAACATTCCCAGCAGAAAAATGTTACATGTAAGTTTATCAAAGTGCTGATTCATAGAAAAAAGAAGAACATTGTCAGGGCTGATCAGTGAGCTTGTCTGGAAATGCTGATAAACTTCAGAAAGTTCTCACTCACCTGAAGAAAATGGGGCTATATGAAGAGGGAAATTTATTTCTTTCTAAACTGTTCTGATCCCTATAAACTTAGAGGTCATCTTGTCTTCTATCCTCGTAGTGTTTTTCAGCTTGATTGCTATAGCTATAGGCCTAGTCCTGCTCTTCAGCAAACTTGCTGACCTCATGCATGTTTTCCAGGCTCTGCCCACAGTCTGTCTCTGGGAAATAGCCTTTTGAGACTGTCATTTAATGAAACACGATACAGCTATTACAGTAGAGTGATTTTATTATATTTATGTCCCGTCTTTTCTCTTAAGTACATATACAGTTGTACATCATTATTGTATTCTAATAACAAGTACAGCTAAGGGAGAAAAAAATAGCGGCCTAGGTTATTTTGTAAGCTGGATGATTGTGGATTTGCACCTGGGCCTTCCATTATGTTATGTTAGCTGTTCATATGGAATGTATAACAGTTATTGATTATCACAAAAGATCCTATATTTAGTTAGGCAGTGATGCTATTGGCACAGTAGATTCCTGGCAGTTTGAATAGTTGATTATGTGCAGGGGTGGGCTTCAAAAATTTTAGCTAGGGGTTCTCTGCCTGGTTGCTGGGTGGCCGTGGCCATGGTGGGCATGGCCTAGTCGGCCTCCTGCACCACAATGGGAGGGGGCGTTTTTGCTCTCCCCGGGCTCCAGAGGCTTTCCTCGAGCCTCTGGGAGGGTGAAAACGGCCTCCCCAGGCTCAGAAGGCCCTCTGGAGGCCGGAAACGGGCCCATTCCAGTAGGCCCATTTTTTGCCCGAGCCTCCACGCACGCCCTGCACTTACATGCATCCAAAATGGGCTGCGTGGGGACTCCTGGCAGGGGCGGGGTGGGGTGGGTGGGGCCAGACAGGAGTGGAATTTGGGGATTCTCAGAACTGCACAGAATCTTAGCTAGAGGTTTTCCTGAACCCCTGCGAACCCCCAGCAGCCCACCCCTGATTATGTACCAAGGTGTCTGGAGTGGGGCAATTGGGCAGTGAGTGAGGATATTATTGCTATTCCTACTCTTATTATTCCATTGTTGATATTAGCATTGTTAGTGTCATAACTATTACTTAGTCCTATTGTTCGGAGTAGTTTGATCTTACTTTCACTATTGACTTTACTGGGAGGTGAGTAGAGGTTTTCTGTCAAGCATCGTAATGGCATCCATATTCTCAGAAATCAAAGGAAGATGGCCTTCTATTCTTCAGTGCAGCAAAGTGAAAGAAAGCAATCTTTGCAAATCACTTTACTATCTTTCTTCATCCAATGCTCGGCTTCCTGTTTAAAATCATTATTTTTTTTTCTTGAATGAAATCACCTAGCTTCTTCAGTGAAAATAGAAGCTGGTTGATTGGCCTTAATTTTAATGCAGACGACTAACTTTATTAAGACCTTTTTCTTTCACTTGTGGGTTTTGTTTTGCTTTGTTCTTTTGGTACAGGATGCCTCTGAGTTTCCTGTCTGAATGCTAGTTTTAAAGCAGCTTAAGCATGCTGCCTCGCAGTTCTGCCATCCAGATATGCCATACAGCCACACAGCCAAGATGGGTCCTAGTGAAATGTGAGTGTACAATAAGGTAAAGATTCTCCTCACACATATGTGCTAGTCGTTCCCGACTCTAAGGGGTGGTGCTCATCTCCGTTTCAAAGCTGAAAAGCCAGCACTGTCCGAAAAGGCACACAGAACACTGTTACCTTCCCACCAAAGCATTTTTTACATGCTTTCGGACTGCTAGGTTGGCAGAAGCTGGGACAAGTAACGGGAGCTCACCCATTACGCGGCAGTAGGGATTCGAACCGCTGAACTTTCGATCAACAAGCTCAGTGTCTTAGCCATTGAGCCACCACATTCCTACCAAGTGTACAATAGTAAAGGGCTATTTGCAAAGTCTCCAATCTCATGATGTAAACCCGTTGACACAAGGAAAGAAAATTCTGAGTTATTCGGCTTTTATTCTATTAATATCAGTTGCCATTGCCAAAGAAATATGGAATAATGTAGTGTAAAGCAACATAACATGAAGTTCCTGTGAATCAGACTGAACTGACTATATAACACCCCTGGCGAAACATAAACCATGAATATCAGCCACCTTGAAAGGCTTATGGGGTAGACAATTCAAGATGATCATGTCTAAACCATTTCATCACCAGCTTGGCTTCTTTCCTCTAAATGACAAGGAAACATTTGTTTTTATTTCAGAGTGCTACCACTCTGACTACCTTAAAATATAATATAGTTCAAAGTTTATTCAGAATCTATGATCCAGAGACCTGAGAGAAAAATACAATGGTTTTACATTGGATTGGATTGGGTATAGTTGTAGGATTGTAATTTTGACCTTAACTCCTATCTTATGATAGTGATGGGGGAGTGATGCTGATTTAAATTGTTGGCAGCTGGGATCTAACAACAACAGGAGAGACAAAATTATTCATTTAAATAAAACAGTCCTAACCTTGGTTCAAGGTGTTCATTTGACAGCAAGTAGCTTTTCCATTTGGAATTCATCGGTAAGGACGATAACCTCGTTGAAATGTTGTTCAGACCTAAATAAGAATGTGTGCAATGTTTTGTGTTTTCTACTGTAGCCTTTCAGTAAACTCACCAAAAATAAAAATCATCCCTGGAGGGGATCCTAATATTTTATGTTTCTGGTAGAAATGTCATACGTTTTACTGCACACCAGAGGAATTTTCACAGGACACTTTCCAGAACAAAAATGAGTTTGGGGTGGGGGGAGTCTTATCAGCTGAAAAACCAACCAGCAGCACAACTTTTTCAGAGTACCACAGGTAGGTCTGATAAATGCAGGCAGCATTAAGACAGTAGCATAGGAGAATAGCATGGGTTCGAATCCCAGAAGGAAATGGCTAGCTCAGGGGTGTCAAACTTGCGTCATCACGGCAGCATCACGTAATGTATTGGGACTTTTTCCCCCTTTGCTAAACCGGGCGTGGGCATGGCCAGAACGTGATGCATTTGACCCACGGGCCGCGAGTTTGATAGCCCTGGGCTAGCTGATGAGAGCTAAATATAGAATGCAAGCTTGAAATAGATCTATACTAATCTCCCTTTGTTTCTTTGTCGGTAAAATATAATTTCAACACAAAAAAATAAGTTTGTCGCGAAAGCGACTGCCTGCGAAAGCTCCTGGATTGGGGCTGAAAGGTGAAAGGGGAAGCAGTATGCTCCATCCCATATTTGCGTAGATCAGGGTGCCCTGATAGACCGGTCTCACTGGAAAAAACATTTAGCATAGGAGAAGTGAATCAAGTGACAAAGTTGGGTGTGATGCCCAGAGGTTCCTAACCAGAGTGAATTAAGTAATCCTGGTGTTGGATTCCTAAATTCCAGAGCTGCTGAAATACCAGCAGTCAGTGTGGCATTTGCAGAATAGAAAATGCAAACGTGTTGCATAGCTCCATTGACAAGTAAATGCAGTGCCAGATTGAAGTAACTCAGCATGGCTCTGGCAAAATTCCTTACACTCTTGTAGCTGAGAGGATCATCCTACAAAGGCAAATATAAATAGATGAGTAGGGCTTTTTGAAAAGCAACCCCAAGACAAGGTTGCCAATGATGAGTTGCGAGCCTTCCATTCTGTCTGTACAGAGATCCTGTATATGCTTGCAGGGAGATGGGTGGTCTCGAAATGCGGAATATAAACAAACAAACAAACAAACAATATATATATATTTCATCTACAGGTGACATCAATCTTAGTTAATTTAATGTAACTTCAGCATTTATATGGGGCTGCAAAGAAATGGAAAGGAAATGAGTTGGGCATAGTGCTTGGGTTTCAGAATAGAGAATAGAGCTGGAAGGGACTGTTATGGCCCGCCAGCGGCCAGCAGAGCTGGCAGCAGACTTGGACAATGAAGAGGTTGGGGAAGAACTTGAGCCAGTTCTGGAGCCTGGGGAAGGCTCTGTTAGATGCTCAGTGTCGGGCACAGAGATAGAGCTAGGGCTGATCGGCATTTCCCAGCCACTGGAGAGGCAGCTGCCTTTGGAGTCAGAGATGAGTGAGGAGGAAGAACAGGTGGAGCCTGTTCCAGATGCACCTACACGTAGAGCAGATAGGAGAGGTGAACAATGGATGACAAGGAGTCAATTCGGGAAGCAAAACCAACGTGAACACTGAATGGTCCCTCCCTGGCTGGGGAATAAATAGGAGGAGAGGGGAGTGGTGGTCGTAGCAGACAACCATTCATGTTTCTGGAGATTTTGCTCATTGTGTTTTGTGCGACAAAGACTGCCTTGCCGGAACTGAGGTTTGTCTATTTGAACTGACTCAATTTGCAGCCTTTCGGATGGGAGCTCACGGCCTTGCAATTATTGTAACAAGCGGATAAGGCCTATTGCTTCAATTAACTCTTTGAAGGACTCTTGCCTGGACTTTGTGGGTGAATGCAGTTAATTCACAAGGTGAAAATAAAGAGGGTTTTTTCTTTGCAAGGAGTCTGTTTCTTGCTTCTGCGAAGACTGGGTCAGAACAGGGACCTTGGAGGTCTTCTAGTCCAGTCCCCTGCTCAAGCAGGAGACCCTGTGCCATTTCAGACAAGTGACTGTCCAGTCTCTTCTTAAAAATCTCCAGTGATGAAGCACCCACAACTTCTGAAGGCAAACTGTTCCACTGGTTAATTGTCCTCATTGTTAGGAAGTTTCTCCTCAATTCCAGGTTGCTCATTTCCTTGATTAGTTTCCATCCATTGTTTCTTGTCCTGCCCTCTGTCACTTTGTAAAATAAATTGACGCCCCCCCCACTTTTGTAGCAGCCTCTCAAATGCCAGCATACTGCTATCATGTCCCCCCTAGTCCTTCTTTTCTCTAGACTAGCCAAACCCAAATCCTGCTACCGTTCTTCGTATGTTTTAGTTTCCAGGCCTTTAATTGTCTTAGTTGCTTTTCTTTGCACTTTTTCCAAAGTCTCAACCTCTTTTTTTTGTAATGTAAACCAAAACTGGAGGCAGTATTCCACGTGTGGTCTTACTAGGGTTTTATAAAATGATACTAATACGTGATTTTGATTCTATGCTTCTGTTTATACAACCAAGGGTTGTATTAGCTTTTTGCTGCTGCCGCACACTGCTGACTCATGTTGAAGTAATTGTCCACTAGGATTCCAAAGTCCCTCTCACAGTCACTGTTTTTGAGTCAGGTTTCACCCAATCTATTCTTGTACCTTTAAATAACAACAGGACAATGCTAGAAAGTAATCAATGAATATTAATGCAATTGTATCTTAAAAGGATACATAATGTGGACTCCTATGTATTAAGCTTCCTGAACTCTATTGGATGATTACTTTATTAACATGCATAGCAGGGGTGAGTTCTACCTACCTTTACTACTGGTTCGCATCGCGCCCACGCACATGCGCAGAAGCTTCTGCGCATGCACAGATCACCTATGATGACATCTGGGTCAGTGGGCGGAGCCTCCTGCCGGTTTTACTACTGGTTCTTGTGAACCGGTCCGAACCGGGAGCAACCCACCACTGATGCATAGGATTGACTCAAAAGTTGCCCTTGTTCAGAGTTATGCTGTGGACACAGCATTGGTAAAGAAACGAAAGGACTTCTTTTCTGGGTTTGTATCTTCTCCCCTGTTGTAGAAAGAGGAACTTGAGGGAAACAAGTACGTCAGAAGAACTAGAAATTTTAGTTGAGAGAGGGGGACAGGGTCAGAGGTAAGCTGCTGCCAGTTCAGACCAGTTCAGGTGAACTGGTAGTTATGACCCGCAGGTGGGCCCGCCCACCCGCCCTGATGCTCTCCTGTCCTATATCGCTGTGTTTTTGAAGCCGTGCGCATGTGCACGCTCACATTTTCGGTGCTGGGCGAACCGGTTGTTACAACTGGCAGCAGCCTACCACTGGACAGGGCTGATATTTTAAGGGAACTTTTAGGATACATTCTGAGGACATTCTTTAAAATGTCTTTGAAGAATATCCAAGGAATTCATACACTTCTCACCATGGCATCAATTCTAACATTGTCCTGATTACATTGGAAGAAGAAGAGAAAAGTTATAATCTGAGGAAGGAGGTTATAACTTTTCTCTTCTTCTTCCAACCTGAGGAAGGAGGACATGGTACTGTTGTCTTGGCTTTTGCAATGGAAAACAATCCTGGCAATTAAAAAAAATATATACAAGAAAAATCTTAAGAAAAACAGGAACACTCTAGCATTGGGCGAAATGGGAATGAATGCTTTATGAACAGTGTGGGCAAATGTGTGGGTTCATTTGTGTGAGTGGAGTTCCTTATCGGTTACTTTTTTTTTTTTTTACAGTATTTATATCCTGCCCTGATCTTGGTGTACTCTGGGCAGGTTATGAGATCAACAACAAAAACATAAAAGTCAATAAAAATAAATTTATCTCTTGTTCTCTATTTTTTTGCCCACTCGTTACTTTGTGAACCAATTGATTGCACTTATTTTGGCTGTCTTTTCCTCTGCCAAATAGGTTAGGGTTAAGGTTATAGATCAATGGTTGACAGTTACCTCTGCAAATTTATTTACCTGTGCCCTAATCACCAATCGATTATGTCTTTATGCCCGCAGTGGGGAAAAAACTTTTTTTGGACATGAGATTTTAGCACTAGCAGCAGGCAAGAAAAGAACAAGAGCCATACATTTAAAAAAAAAAAGTATCATTAATAATCACCCCAAGTATTATTTGTGCAAGTTCCGGCCACACACGGACTTAGCAGTCCTACATAAACCTAAAAAGAAATAAATCTCCACCAAATTCTGCAGAATTACTTCCAGGAAAGTATGCACAGAACTGCACTAAGGGTCTGTTTTGTTCAAAATTTCCTATTAGGGATATATGACTTATTTATTTAATTTGATTTATATGGCAGCCTCTCATGCCACTATGACTCAGAGTGGTGAATGCTGTTTGTTTTTTTAAAAAAGAACCCCTTAATATAACACTTTAAAATATACAGTACAAACATATAATTATACATAAAAATGGCACTGGAGAGTAAAAAGCAACACAGTATATAATAAAATTTTAACCTACCTGGGCTTCACTAACTTCATGATGCCCATGACTGAGAAACATCCATGTTTCCAATGCCTTTGGAAGGCTAACAAGGTCAGGATTTGCCATGCTAAAATGTTCCAGAGAACAGGACCATCTCCTTAAATCCATGTTATAATCTGGAGCTTTTTCGTTTATCAAGTTATCACAGCCTACAGGTATGTGATCTCTTCTACAGTTATATGGCAGATGAAAGCATGTTTACTGAGAAGGAAGTCTCTTTTCAGGCAGGTGTAATTTTCAGCTAAGTATGCACAGAACTGGACTTTTTTTCCTATTTCTGTTTTGTTTTTGATCCCTCGATTCATTTCAGGGACTGATACCCACTGCGGCAACAGAAGCTACAAGGGACGACTAATTACCTCTCCCTCTCACTAAAATGTCAGATTCTGTGTCACCCACACAAAGCCAACTTCAAGCTTGTACCCCAGGCCAATAAGATGACTGGGCTACCTTAATTGCAGAGCACTGAAAACAACACCACACAGTAATAAGGAAATCACTGGCATCCATTTCAAAGGATTCAAAGAATTCTCTGCAGTTGGGCATCCCCTTAGCTGGATGCATTATTGCAAAGCCCCTGCTTCTAACAAACAGCTGTCGCCACTTGTAGATTAGTGTAGGCCCCTCCCTTGCAAATTGTACCGTCTTGATGCCCTTTCTTTCTGTCCAATTATAAAACGGCGCTAGGTTTTCTCATCAGCCATCTCCGTGTCTTCAAATGGCTTTTCAGTGTCAGACCTATCAGGAAATTAACTCATCATGCAGTGACAGCTGCTAATTTTTTCCCCTTACATGTCAGATAGATCGCCTGCTGAAGCTAATAATGAATCACCAATCCCTGATTAGAAGGTGCTTCCGAAACGTATAACTGCCATCGGAGCTAATTTTTTTCTTCATATAAAATGATATCACCCTAGAGGAGCAGAAAACGAATTGTTCTGTTCAACAAGATGGAACAGAGGTAAGCTGTTTAAAGTGAGCCGTGCGCAATTGGAAATTATGAGCTAATATTGTAGAGTATAAGAAAGGGTGAAAATGCCACTTTTCTTTCTTCTTTTTTCATCTTACCAAATGAATTACTTTTTCCTGTTACATAAGCTATTCACTAGAACTAAGTCTGTTTTAGGGCTCAGGATATGCTTTTGTCCTCTGAGTTCTTTGCGGTATTTTTCTCTGAAAACATACAAAGTAGAGAATACAGAGGAAAGAGTTGATGTTGGGGCTCTCTCTTGTGTTTCCCCTCCCTAACTTGCCAGTGGCTCAGGCTGCCAGCTGATGGTCCCCAATGTTTTTCAAAGCAGGATAGTTCAGATACAAGTTTTGGCCAGCCTGAGGCAGGAAAGCTCATCGTGAAGAACATCTTGAGCCACCTGTGTCTGCAAACATAACAAATCTCTCTCTTGAGGAAACTTTCTATCAATCTGGATGTTTTGAAGGCAACATTTATACATGACAACAGTGCTCACAGCACTGTTCATAATTCCCCGCGTGCATATTTCTTGGTATGTTGGCTTTTTGTGCCAGTTCAACTAACTTCCATGGTGAACTATTGCTGATAAGAGACAGAATATCATTTAGCTTGGAGCTTTTGTTTTGGTTAACATTTTATATCTATGAATTAACTTTCAAGAGACATTTCTTGAAAACATGGCAGAAAACATTGTGCTGGAAGCTATAAATGTTATGGGGAATGGCTGCAGATACTTGACAGGGTTTCCTGTTTTTTCTGTCTACTAGGGAAAAAGGATGCTAGTCATGTAAGTCAACCTAGGGATTATATTTATTGAGACTGGCTGACTATGATGAACAAAAATTCCACTGTATGTACATAGTTAACTATTTGATAAATAGGCAATGTGAGGTCTTCCAGTTAGTTTGGATTACCATAATCAATGATTACTGGACACATTGGCTAGAGCTGATGGAATTTACAGTCCAAAACACAACTACCCCTATAATTCATTATCTCACTTTTTCTAAAATTACTTATTGCCATTTGATGTAGGCCTTAGTGATAAGCTGAGAAAATCAAGACATACACCAATATACAAAATAAACACGACCACTTCTCTAAACAAGTGTCTCACTTTCTTCACACCACAGCAAAACTGAGGTGAAATGCATACTGAGAAAGATGTGCTTTAAAATAATTTTAAATTTTAAATTCATAATTTTTATCATAGATGCACCTGCGTTAGGATTAAAGGAAACTGCCCTTCAATTCATTTTCTGAATTATTGAATGAGATGCTTGATACATCTAGATTCCTAGAAAACAAATCTATAAAATCACATCAAGGCTGGAACTTCAGAGGTTTCATGTTACATATAGAATTTGATGCCAGGAAGTAGCTACGTTGCATAGTCTTGAGGAGCAGACTGATGAGCCACTCTGCTTATCAAATAGTCTAGAATCCCAGATTTCAAATAAATCCAGATCTCTCTTCCTGCCATGTTGAAGACAAACTGATGCATTTCTGCCCTTCAGATGAAGCAGAGCAGAAGAATATGTCTTCCACACCAAGGTTCAGATGCAGTCTTCCAAAGGCCTTGACTAGTAGCACTATCACTATCACTAGCACTGGCACTAGCACCTATATATTGCTTCACAGTGCTTGACAGTCCCCTCTAAGCAGTTTACAGAGTCAGCCTATTGCCCCCAACAATCTGGGTCCTCATTTTACTGACCTCGGAAGGATGGAAGGCTGAGTCAATCTTGAGCCTTGATGTTTGTATTTGCTGCTGTTCATGATACCCCAAAAAAGAATTACAATGGAAGGAAAGACATAACTAAAGCATGAAGCTTAGTAATGTGTCAAAGTATAACCATGAGATCAAATATTTTGTTTGGAAGTAAAGAAGCCCAAGTTGATGGTTTATGAACTATTAACGGCATCCTGGTGTTCAAACCTGGTGTCCTTCCTAAATATGTTTGTTGGGGAATTGTGCTCTTAACAAATTCAGAAAGTTTTTACTGGCTGATGTTAAAGTAATGAGAATCTAATTCCTGAGACTTGTATATTCAATAGAGGAGTATTGGCTGAAGAAAAGATTTTTCTAGATTGGTGATAGCAAATGGGCTAAACCGGAAAACAAAAGGTAGAAGTGCATAATCTGGGTTTCTGGAGAATCTTTCTCAGCACTTCCAAGCATATATATATATATATATATATATATTATTTATGCAAAGGTCTGCTCTTTTCATTGTGCATACAATGTGATTGCTGGTTTGACACTGCAGGCTACACTGGTTTTATGAAGGATTAAATGCCACCTGAGACATATTTATCCTAAATAAATCACAAATGGTAAACTGCAGCATGTCAGTGTCAACACCCTGTATTGCTGCGGAAAGGTTAGCCATACAGGACTGAGCATAGCTAAAAATTAGCATCCAAGCCATAAGACCAGAGGGCTCCAGTTAACAGGCAAAATGATCAAGAAAAAATCTTTTCAATGAAAAACATTCCTTTGAGTACCTACGAGAATCTTGCAGAAGGCCATCATTTTGTAAAGGTCACTTTTATCCTGATAACAAACGGGAGTTGATCCTGTCATTGTTGGCTGAAGACAGTATTTAATAAGTAGTGAGCGGACTGTCACTTTTAAGAAGAATGAGCAAGTTAAACTTGGCTAATTGTGACTTTCAGTCTCTCTCTCCCTCTTTTTTTAATTTTATTCTTCCTCTTTATTTTGGGGGCTGATCTGACACATCCAACCTGGAAAATAAAAACAACAACACATTTGCCAATCTGACAAGCGCATGCCCCTTGCAGCTAATTTTAGAACAGACAATTGCGCTCTGACTTTTTGATAATCGGATGTATCATTTACGCGTCTTCTGCCCGATACTTTTGAATCATAAAAATTAGATAATTAAGATATTAAATTAAACTAATCCAGTTACTTCTTCTTCTTCTTCTGGCCTGAAAGTCGCGAGTCCAAATGGGAACAGAAAAATTTTCCCTCCCCTGCTCCTTTCTCAAATCAGACTGGGAGAGTAATCATGATGCCTAGTGGGAATTCTGTAAATCTATGACACTTTTCCAGCTTGCTTCTAAATGTAAAACTAAGACACTCAACATCCCCACATACAATTTGTGGGCAACAAATTTGCAGGCCTGTAGTAAAGTCTACTTAATGCCAGCTCTGTGTATTGATCAACAGTGCATGTCTGTAAGAACTCTCAGTGGGATCTGTTTCCAGGTAAGCTTAACATTAAAAATGAGAATACACCTTTTAATGCTGGTTTTTTTTTATTGTAAAGAACCAACTGTTTCCCTATATATGATAGCTACATCTCTTAAGGAAAAACAGAAGTTTTTATAGCAGAAAAATATTTGTTTTTTTAACAGGAACTTACTTTAAACAATCAGAACTTATCCACAACAAAATCAACATTCTGATCCAACAAGAAATAGATCAAAGTCAACTTTTTGCATTTAAGATTAATGGCAGAATTTAACATGGAAAAGGGTCATCAAATATTTGCAAAGCCCATTCATAAAACAAACTGCAAAATGGTATATATTTGAACGATACTATTTTTTTTTAAAAAAAGAAAAAATCCCAGCATTGATTACATAACAGGCATTAGCGAGTTTCTTTTGCTAATATCTCCACAAGGGTTGATTCCAGAGATATCTCATGGTATCCAGTGGGAGGTTCAATCACAATAAAATATTTTTTTTTTAAAAAAAGACTTTTTGAACCACACCATAAATTTATTTCATTGTGAATACTGCATTTTGAGTAGAAATAACTGGGGCGTATTTAAACAAGTTTGGAATGTAAAATTATTGCATACATAGAATGCCTTAATCTATACATTGTTGATGTCTATGTCAATTGGGTGATATGAGTACAGTACCTGCATATTTAATTTGCTCTCCCTACAGAAAGTCAGATAAATCAAATTCCATAATTAATCCCAAGAAAGATAAAACTATCAGATGTCAAAATATAATGAAGAGGTGATAAGCAAAATAAACCAAACTATCTAATGAAGATAATTAAATTAATATTTCGGTAGTTGCATCTGTGTATGTTCTGATTTTATTTTGTAAATTTTTCAATGTCTATAACCAGTGACAGTCTGATGTGCTCATGGAAAAACAAGGAAAATTCCCTTTTGTATGTAACATTCCCAGGATGGTGATGGTAACACCGTATAAATGCATTGAACAGCAAATAACATTTAGAAATGCTTTAAAAGTTAACAATAAAACATAATATATCTGATGTTTAATTCTTTCTTTTTTTTAAAGTTAATAGGTAGAGTATTTTTGTATCTTTTATAGTTCGCTGTTATCTCTTTGGCCCTGGATAATAGCTGTTTGTGAACCATCTTCTGTGTAAATGAGCATGCTACTTAGTTGTTCAACACTTCTGTCACAAGGATTTTGATTAGAATTTATAACTGTGGCAGCCTGCAAAAGTTCTTCAGTATCCTCTTTCTCTATCACAGTATGTGAATATACTCTAGAGTCATTCTCAATTTCCTGTGGTAATTGTGTTACTATGTAATGAGTTGCACCACTGGCAAAGTTATTGTTAGACTCCTGAACCATCGCTTGAGCAATCTCCTCTGTGACAATGATCTGTGAAATTCCACCATCTGCTTCAACCAAATCCATGTGTTGACTTTGGATGCTCAGGGTATGGCTGTCAGCCTCTTGCATTATTATTTGAGATCCTTCTCTAGATACCATATGCACGGTTCCTTCCTCATTCAAAATAACCTGAGTGACACCTTCTTTCATCAGCTGATCAGCTGCAGCTGAATCGCATACAGCGAACTGGAGGACTCCTTCAACCATTTTCTTGAAGGCAACTTGAGCATTTTCCTGAGATGAAATTATGGTAGACGGATGCATAACTTGTGTTACTACCTCCATGGACTGTTCTTCTTTAATTTCCTGAACACCATGGAACATTTGTGTTTCCTGTGTTATGTCATCCAGAGAAACGGCATCTGTTTCTGGATTTGACATTTGCAATGCTTCTTTGTGACAAAGCTGTGCTCTATCCAAGAGTTCTGCTTTGTTCTCCACCTCACCAAGTTCTGTTACAGCACAAAGCAAAGCATCTAACGCTGAGGCAGACTCAGGTGGGTGTACCCTTGATGTATCCAGAGATTCTTGTCTCATTATCTGTTGCACCACTGCATTATTTGGGGCTGAAGCCATCCCTATGGAAACAGCATCTTCAATAGCAGTTTCTCCTACAGAGCCTTCAACGACAACAAGTTGTGTTTTCCCATCTGACAATTGTTCGTTAAGTATTTGTTCTGGAAGTATACTGCTTACATGAGAGCCATTTTGATTTGTAGCTATCAGTTGTCCATCTTCAGTTATATGTACCACCCTTGCCACTTGGCCAGCCATTGCCAAAGTCTGAAGGGTAGCTGCTGCTGTTTCCTCCACTGAGGCATCAATCGTGAAATCACTGTCATATCCCTGAATAATTATCACCTGTTGCACTTGTTCACTGGGCTGTGGATGCCTCCTCATATCATGAAGCATCTTATCACTGACTGGAGAAATTTCATCCAGAGCTGATGAAGAAAAAGGGCTGGTGGTTTCAACAAATGTAGCTCCTTGACCCTTCAGTCGACATTCATAAGACTTAGAAACTATACCTAATAAGAGAAAGAAAGAATATTTTTTTAAAAAAAAAGTCAAAAAAACAGTTTCACAAAATACAGGTATGAACAATATAAAGATATAAAAATCACAGATGATATGTGGATGCTATTCTCCTTTCAAGTATAGGTTAACTACTGTGATAAATTCTGTATAAATAGTAGCGAAGAGAATACTCGTATATGCAGGATAGTTCATGTTCAGAGGAACTTAAGAATCCTATTTCTTTTTAGCCGTGCTGAAATGTATTTATATACTTTCATTAAATGTTTCATCAACAAATTTGTAAACCCTTTTGAATTTTCAATATTTCTGCACAAATATGACTTAAAATGTAATCTGTTTTTCACGCATGCAACTGGATGAAGATAATTCCATTGAAGAAATTAGTCAAAAACATTATATTTGTTACATTTATTTATTGAAGGAAATGATCCAAAGCTATAACTGTAAGAATTACAACTGTAAGATTCTTGAAGGTTAAATCTTGTCTAAAGCTGGAGATGAAATTATCCATACTGGGATATTAGACTATGTATGTTTTATACATTTGCTTATTGTTTTGTTATTTTTCTGGGTTTTTTTAAAAAAATATTTTATTATCTTTCTCAGGTGTAAGGCTGAAATTGTCAGTCCTAGAAGCAAAGAAGCTGAGACCAGTGGTGGGTTGCCCCCGGTTCGGATCGGTTCGCAAGAACTGGTAGTAAAACCGGCGGGTGGCTCCGCCCACTGACCTGGACGTCATCATAGGTGATCTGCGCATGTGCAGAAGCTTCTGCGCATGTGCAGAAGAGCGCACGAGGGCGCAGAAGAATGGGCGTGGGTGCGATGCAAACTGGTAGTAAAGGTAAGTAGAACCCACCCGTCTGACACCAGAAATGCTACAGGTGTCTTCAATATCTAAAACTGAGATACAAGCAGCCAGACACGACATAAGGCTGGTTTAACAGTTAAATCTTCAATTTTATGTATAATAGGCCATATTACCTGATTCAATAGTATGAAATCTTCATTATTATCACTCCATTTTCTGCAATACAAGTAACAGATCTATCCAAGTCTTATCCTTTTGAGTGTTCCACTTCAAGCTCCTAAATTCTGGTTCAGTTTCTGCAGAGATATTTATTGCTATTGCCCAGGGTGAAAGTCTAATAACAATCCTATTAGGGAATTTCAGTTGGCCAGGCTTAAAATATAATTAACACCAACATGATTATCATATTATGACTTTCCCAGATGTGTTCCATAAATGTGGGGAAAACATGGAATCTGTTCAGAGCTTAAATTCTGGTTTTCCAACCAACAAGTTTCCGAGATTTCCAAACTGGAAACACTGCAGGTTAAAATGTATGGCTGAACCATAGGGCTAGAAGTTCAGGATAGAAGTATCAAAAGCAGACACAAAAACTGAAGTATGATAGGTAAGGGCAGTGGTGAAATCCTCCGAGATTTGCCACCGATTCGCTGCACGTGCATGCCGAAATGCACACTGCACGCGCAGTATGCACCAAATGCACACTGCATGTGGAAAAAGGGGGCTTAAGAAGGTAAGTAGAACAGCAAGGGGGGGAACACCTGTGCCATGTGATTTATATTCACTAGAAAGCAGGATTTCCTGCTTTCTAGCGAATATAAATTGCACGGCACAGCTGATTGTCGGAAATACCAGTTTGGACCAACTGGTAGCATTTTTTTTACTACTGGTTCACCCGAATTGGTAGCTTTTATTACTATCGGTTTGTCAGAACAGGTGCGAACCGGTAGCATTTCACCTCTGGGTAAAGGGTAAATTTAGATTTGAAACGGGCCATTGCAGCTTCATCTTGACAGGCAATCTTTCCCCTAGATCTGAAGATAAATTAATGAAAAAAATTGTACAGTGTTTAACCCTAATCAATTTATAAGCAATGAATTGAATGAGATTTCAACCCTAATAAAGTTATAGAGAAGATATCTTAAGTTGTGTGAATCTATGCAGCAGTACTAAATTTGAATTTCTAATAGTAAAATCAGTCGATTATTTAATTTGCAATGATCCATTTGGGTTAACAATAGCACTGATAAATTGACTACAGACTATACAATGTAGTCTATATTTTTTTTAAAAAAATCACTATAAAATTCTCCGGCCAAGTCAGAATTACCAACAGTAGCTATGAAGGTACATTATGGGCAGCTTATGTATTGTAAGAAAATCTTAAAAGAAAGGTGGATTTACACTTTGAAGATGAAGTTTAAACAAGAACCACAAGCTGTTTAATAAAGGCTGCAGTTACATAGTATAATTAATCTGTAACAAAAAACCCCAACCAGTGGTGGGTTTCTACGCAAAGCGCGCGCACGAAGTGAACTGGTTGTTACACCGGTTGAAACCCACCACTGCCCTGAACATATAAACAGTCTGTGCATGTTCTCAGATGTTATTTGCTAGATAACCACTGATCTCCTGTGCCCTCCTTACCAGCTGAGCTTCTTTTAGGTCAACTTATTGCTGTGGAACATGTCCGTAGAGCTGTGGACGGGCTAAATCAGAAAACGGTATGCAGTTTATGTATCAATGGCACAAAGGAATCACCATTTGGCTGGAAACAAATCTGTTTACAGTTGAGGAAGAGCCCGTCAGGATTGGGCTCGGTTCTAGGTTCCATTTGGCTATCACTTAAACTTGAAAAGCTGGTTGGCTATGATTTACTGTGGATGTACAACATTGTCCTTGGAATGACTCGGTAGCATAATGCAATAAGAATGAATCTGTTGAATTTAAAATTGAAGAAGATATACAAAGTGGTTATGTAAGATTGCTAAATATTGTTAATATAGCAATCAAGAGCATGTGACAACTATTTCAAATTATTTGCTCCTCTGAGAGCAGCCTGGTTCCAGTACCTAGACATAATAATTTAGTAGAGTATCACAAACTCATGTGACCTTGTATTAGTATTAAAAACAACCTGGTCAGTAAGCAGAGCCTATGTCGCCTTACTGGCTTGCCCAAAGCAAGTAGCAAATTCAATGTGCATGTAAAATGAATAATCTACATTATATCATCCCTAACATTTCATATACTGTATATCTCAATACCATTTTTGATGAAATTACTGAACTCATAGATGTATCAGGATTTTAGGTTTAAAAAACCCTGTTTCACTTTCAGAATATCTCTATGCCAGCTATTAATGTGGAAGACTAGAATGCACCCATTATCAAAACAAAATTACATTATACCATTCTAATTTTAGATGGCAAGACAGAAGGGAGCCTTGATGTCATTAGAGAAAAGTTTTCTTTTTTAAAAAAAATTAGTGACTGAAATATTTGTCCAAGTTAAACAGCATGATTGATTTGGCACCCATTGATGGATTAAATTCTGGCAAGGAAAAACTGTAGGGGAGAACGAAATGGTTCTTTGTATTATTAACCTTATACTCTTTCTCTATGGAGATCATACTCAAGATTCTCAGCTTGAAAAAAAAGAATGGAAGGGAGAACATAACACAAAGAGACAATTAAAAATCAAAACCGATTCATATTTTGCAAGAGGATGATGTAATTAATTTCCACGTGAGTCTTGCTTTCGTCGACAAGATGCAGGCTCAGACTTGTAATGATATGGTCTTAAATCAAAACACAATCCTGCTCCAATATTATCCGTTGGACTAATTCCACAGATAAAGTCTTAAGAGTTGAACAGGAATGAAGTGATGGTGCATCAGAGCAGGATTAACAGAAGAAGATAAAGGAATATGTTTCCTCCCTTGGCTTCAGAGGTAAATGCTGCATCTGTGATTTTATTCATGTCCAGTCTTTGCTCAGCAATTGAACGGGAAGTCTCTTGGGGGTTGAGTTATCCTGTAAATTCCTTGCAGCACAGATAATTATGCCATTCTGACTGCTTGCTTAATCTATTTGAATCCAGAGGTGAGTTAGGCCACTTCCTGACCATTAAAGTAAACTACATGGGTAAATACTGCTGTCACTAAAGGGGTGTGATGAAGCTTAACTACACCAACATCTTAACTCCGGCTCAGTGCAACCCAAGCTATTCCATCATAGTTCATAAATGCGATTGCAGGTCCATCTTTTGATTCAGCAATTTAATAACTTCGAGTGCTGTCAGTAGTGCTTTGAAAAATGGATCCTATAAAATGTAACAGCCTCAATCAGATTGTAAAAGATTCACCCACGGAAGATTCTCCCATTTTCAACTATAATGAATTAATGTTGAGCTGTGTAGAAGTTCAAGTGTCAGTTAAACTAATGGGAATCTGTAGTGTAGGCTTAAATTTTAACTGGGCCAAAAATTTATTGGGAACATCAAGTTCAATTTTAGTGATCTTCATGGTAAATGTAATATGTGTAGCTGAATGGATTCCCTTTGTTTTGAGAGGATGGAAGTTAACAGAGAAAAAAATGTAATTCTAGAGATATGTTTTAAGAATTAGTTATGGCAAAGCATGCTCCCCCCCTACTTTCCTACTCATTTTTTTTTCTATTAAACATCACTTATCTTATATTTTAGAAATGCATTTTAAACAAATGCTGATACAAAGGAATGATTTTTTTTTGTTGACATAACAATTATAAAAATAAAATGCAAAGATGGCTGTACTTGCTGTTGATCGTCATTACAAAATATAAATGAACAGAATTACATTTTAAATTGATAAAATATAATAATGTAAAATTGCTATCTAGGGATAAAAGATCCTATGGATGTGTTTCATATCTATGGATATCAGGATCACAGAATTGGCTATTTTCCAAATATTCTGCATTTTCAACAGAGCCTTTATTTATCAGCTGGCACTTGGAGCAATTATTTAAGAAATGGAAAATCTTAAACATTTTGGGATATTATTATCTGTATACTCTATTCATGTTTATAGGCCACCTTTTCAGCAAAACAAGAGAAGATATGCTTTCTTTAATGTGATTAATGAAGAGTACAAATAAGATTTAGCCCAGCTGTGTTTTTGAAATCAAGAACTGAGTATTTTGCTGTTGTATGTCTATATTATTTTTGTTACAGCCCTCATTTCCCTGGCCTCCACCCTCTTAGAATAAATACCTTATTCTTTTGTTAAGCTCACATTTAATTAAAATGTACAGGATTTGTGCAGTGAACTTGAATGAAACAAATAAAACAAGGGCCCCCCTCTCTTGAAGGCATACGTTGTGAATGAAAAATGTCATTACAGTCTAAAAAATTTTGCAGTAAACAGGGCCTACAGAGGGAAGTTTCCTCTGTAATGACATCCATAAAATACACAAATGGCACTTTTAGTACCATCCTGAATATGGCATTTTCTGTGCTCTACACACAATCTAAATGGTTTGATCATAGAGCATAATACTCCATTGGGTTTATAGAACAATCAATGTTCCATAAAATGATGTATTTATCCAATAGTAGGCTCAGCAGTTACTGGTGTATGACATTGTAGGACACTGGCTTTGTACTGTTCAGCAGCACACATGCTGGCTGTAAAACTTATCTAACACTACTTCAACAACTTCATCTCATCTGTGTCAAGTAATTTGTTGAAGCCTCAGCTTGGCTTAAAAAAAAACTTGTAATAAAAATTCATAGAATTTTCAAGAGAATGAAAGCTGATGACAATAGAAAGGTCACATTGTGTCTCCACTAAAGGGGTCAAGGGTTATTTGCAGTTCTAAAACAGAAAGTAGATTTCATGCATCGTGTAGCAGATAAAGATGGCATTAAAAAGACTTGTCTCCAAAAGTAATGCATAACGTATCAGGAAAGTCTGGGTTAACGCAATATTGCATGTAAACCTCCACTTTGGCTTTTCTTTTATACTTTAACAGGCATCCGTCTGGGCTAAAGTGTACCTTGCTGATCAAGACAAAATCAAGGAAATGGACTAAAGAATGTTGAGTGATATATGCATATTTTTAACTATATGTTTTGATGACTTTACCTTTCTTTTCTATATAGGTGTTATTAAGGATTTTATCTACTGGGCATTACTCCTGCTGGTTATTTCCCTATGTTATGTTCATTGTAATTATTACAATTGAATATTTTAAGTAACATTACATGAAAGACAATCTTTAGGCAGCATATATCGACCAACTGAAATCCTTATGTTCCCACAAGAGATCTAAGTTCAGCCCTCCTCCATGAATTCTATTGACCCTTATCTAGAGCCAATTAGGTTTGACCACTAGTAGATCAGATTCTTGTGTATAAGTAGAATGAAATAAAGTTCTAGTGCTTTGAATTCTACTCCTGTTCCTGGTTTCTTGCGCCTAAACCACTTCCTGAGCATATACTATACAATGAATAGAAGCAGTTAGAAATGTTATTCCAAAAGTCTTATCTCTAGAACAATACTCACTATGCATCCCAATGCCCACTAATGTCTTCCAAAGCAACCTGGATGAAAGTAAGCATAATTTTTCTCTAACAGTTCATAAAACAAGGGTCAGAATAAGACATCATTTTTATGGCTCTAAAGCAAGCTACAATCTGAACTAACTGGGCAGATTTCTTTTATCCAGGGAGCAAGCATGGAAATAATAAAATTATGCTAACTTTGCAGAAAACAAAGGGGTTAATATCATTATTTTTTATTTTATTATACCAAGTTAATTAACAGGACAACATATGCACATATAAAATGGTTTTAATAATAAAAAGAAGGAAAAGAGTAAAAAAAAAAGGGGGAGTCTTGTAAATAATATAATCAACAAAACCACTCAAAAAACTGGACCATGTCAATTAAAAGTCTTCTTCCTTGTCCCTTTGTTGAAAAAGCAATTAATTCATGTATTGGCAGACAAGATATATCAACAATTCATTGCTGCAACTCTGTTATAGATTTCCCTTTCCAGTGTCCTATGATAACTCTTTTAGCCAGCAGGTGTTTATTTCACTCTGAGGAAATTGTGAGAGGCAGTCAAGCAAAACTAGCTGTATTATTTTGCCTGCCTTAATGCAAGTGTGCAGCCACCTGAAGGTTTTTCTAGTGATTCTACAAAGCTATTCCCATGCTATTATTTAGTTAGTTGCTTGTGTTACTTATAAGCCGCCTCAATTTCCAAGCAAATCTAGCCAGTGTACAACAATATTACATTATAATTACAGCAGTTTTTTATCCTGGCATAGCATGATTTTCCCGCTTCAAAGAGACATGTCATATTAGAAATAGACTTTAAACCAGGGGTGTCCAACTTGGCAACTTTAAGACCTGTGGATTTCAGCTCCCAGAATTGGAGTTGCCATTTTGGCTGGGAAATTCTGGGAATTGAAGTCCACAAGTCTTAAAAGCTGCCAGGATTGGACAGCCCTGCTTTAAAGTTCTTGATAGTACAACTTCCATTACAACTCAGATATTTTAGCAACCCAAAGACAGGACGGCCACACAGTTTTCAAAATATTTTCCCTTGATAACATTAGCAATTGATAAATAACATTGCCTGAGAACAGGTGGGATAGCTATTGCGAGTATGCAAAGAGTTCTGTGCTTTAGCTGCCATATGCCTGTGCTCAGGATGGGGAGTGATGGTGATGTCAAAATGGCAGCCATGACCATGCAATCCCTTTTTTTACATGCATCAGACATACAATGCACATAGGAAGAGGCTCGGGACTCTGACTGCATGCTTGCAGCCATCATCTCAACATTTTTGATAGGGTCAATCAAGCAGGAAAACATTTCTAATGAGACTTCTATCAACTCCTCTACAGTATGTTCTGTGCTTACAGATCGAAACTGTGCCCATATTATCTTTGCCAGCTATTTTTAAACCTATGTTACTCTGTGAAGAATTTTATGCATACACATTGCTACGAAAATAATTTATACTATCAAAAACAATGACAACTAGCAGATAGTTTACAAGATAGTATTGTATTCTCTTGGGTAATTCCACTGAGGATTTGGGGTTTTGTGTTTAACTTGGCTCCTTATGTTTTCTTGTTAGTGCGCTAAAACGATTACTGTCATAACTTGCTAGTCATATCTATGCTTTGTTTATAAATGGAAGCACGATACAGTGTACTGTCATATCTTTCCAGAGCAAATTATAGGAAATAACCATTTATCTTCATTGCAGACACTTTCTTATGTTTGGTAGAAAACAAACCAGTATTCACCAACTGCACAGAGGCACCATTAAAATCAGATTTACAGTAAACAGAACCTGCAGCTGGGGTAAAACACTGTTAGTATTTTAATTATCAGCAAGGCTTTTGGAGGTCTAACATCTGCTCACAGCCAAAAGACAGCAGCTGTTTGTATACACATGAAACAATGTGAATTTTTGTCTATAAATATTAAAATATACTGTATGTGGTGTATACGTTGCCACAACACTCTTATTAGGACTGTCATGTCTATGGGGCATCTAAAACTCTTTCTTGCTTCTAGTAAATTCAGAAAGAGCTGAGTCCCTTCAGAAGAATTAGAGCCAAAGACAGCAAAAATTCTTGAATCCGTAAATTGAACATACTTACAAGGGTTATTTAACTATGAAAATGCTTAGAATCTAAATCCTTACAAAATATCAGCGGTATGTTCTGATCACTGCACTTTCAAATGACATAAAGGAGAGGACATTTCAGAATAATGTTGAGGGTGAAACCCAATAAAATTTTTAATATTTATAATCTTTCCTTTCTTTACAATTCTCAAATATATTTTTGAATGGTTAACATCGAGAGAGCACTAAGGACCCCTGATTTCAATGCTGAGCTACAAATATCCTCCTTTATTGGTACTTACACTACTGCAACAGAATCTACATACAGCTATCTTTGAAGACGACTCAAATGTACAGAAAGTAACAGCCAGGTTGTTGGAAGCGTCATTGATTTTTCTAAAAAGATACTTGCATTGGGATAGCAATTGTGTTTATGGTTGTAATATCATGTTTTATCTGATTCTGTAAACAGAATCAGAACAGTTTGGATGGAGGTATGCAAATTTCCACAAATAAATCAACATTCCAAAATTCATCATGTATTTGTAAAGCAACTTGAAAAAGCAAATTGATACCTGATTTAATCCTGAAAAACAGCATACGTTTACTGCAATGGCCCAATTCTTAATTTTTATCAACAGTGTGTTTTGAACTAAGTTATCCAACAACACAGGCTTTGGTGCAGTGTTTTGCTCTCTGACAAAGCATTAGGAATAGCTGCCAATCAAATGAAAAAAAGATAGCCAATTTGTCACATCTTTTCACTGCCAATCTATGAAATGTGCTTAAACACATTTTGTTAATACTCACATATGCTCAACACTATTTAGCAATTTATTTCAGCTGTGCTCAATGTCTTAGAAATTTTAGCTGGGGATAACAGGGTTTCCAGTTGAACACAACTAAAAACAGATATCTTATCTCAAACAGTTTTTTAAATGTGTTGTCGTTTGCAGTATGCTCTTGGGTGTTTAAGTTATTTTGACTTCTCTGTGATGGTTCTTTTTATTCTATTCATGCTTGAACTCCACAAAAAGTGGCTGGGGAAGAATTTCATGGACATATAAGAAGAACGTCTGCCAGCAATTGAGATAAAATATCTAACAATGTTGCTGATGGAAGACACATGGATGCCAAATGATGCTGTTTTCAAAAGCTTCAAAATTAACTCCTTTTAGTAATAAGGTCCTCCTAACATTCCTACCATTATTAAATCTATCGATTCTTTAAAAAATGGATCAAATGCAGAAACAGAGAACACAGGTAGCATAAATATTCAATCTACTTGATAGGTCACAAGTGAAAGTGTGTTGCTTAGATTCTATTTGCTAAAGGATATTTTAGGATGTATTTAATACAGCCCTTAACTGTAGTTGACGAAATATTTTTTTTTAATGACTGCACTTTTCAGTACATTGTCCATGGATGTATATTCTTTCAATCAAATGTCAATATATCAGTGCCCTTCTAGTCCTTTTTATCTCCAGAAACAGTAGCTCTAATGCACAGAAATTTACTCTCTGCTCCTTATATTCATGGATATTAATTAGCACACTGCATTGCATTGCATTGTATTGTTTTGCTTTAGGGGAAAAATGTTTTTTCACTATGCTATGAGACTTCCCTATGATTGGGATTGTAATCACATAAACTGAAATCACTTTCTCCCTCATATCCATTTTCATCCTTAAGCGTACTTTCTAAAGCAAATTAATACCTCACAAATGATACAATTAATTGAAGCTGATTTTTCATTTCTGTTCAATATAACAGGCAGACTTTATTCAGCAGTATCCAATTATTTCTAGCTTATATATGTACATAAAATGCAAGGCTGCTTGTGATTTCAGACCCCATACTGCTTTTGAAAGGATAGCATCAGTGGTGGGTTGCTACCGGTTCTACCCGGATCGGCAAACCGGTAGCAGCAGCGGCGGAAGGCTCCGCCCACCCACGCCGGACACTTCTGCACATGCGCAGAAGTGTTGCGCACAAGTGCGCGCACGAGCAAACTGGTAGCAACAGGTTTTTCAACCCAATACTGGATAGCATATCACTTACCCACTAACAGAAACCTTCAAAAAACGGAAATCAAAGGTGTTGCATGCTGAGAAAAGTTTTTCTCATTCTTTATTTTTCTCTTTTCTCTCTACGATTACTTTAAGGTGAAGATCTTGAGGTGGATTAGTATTGCTGCCACCATAAATAACACAGAATATGACTGTTCACAAATGCTGAATTTCACTGTGAAATGGACACATCTGAGCTGGCCAACAGGTAAACACCCAGACAGAATTGTAGTTTCCTAATCTTAAACCACAAATTAAGAAAGATGACTTTTCTTTTTCAGAAATACTTTTAGAGCAATGAAACTATTTCATTGAGGGCCGCATTAGGGTTGTGTTTGACCTCGGAGGGCCGGGGTGGGTGTGAGTGGGTGGGCATGGCCAGCATGACATCACTTGTGCTGGGGGTGCCGGAGGTGGCCCAAGTGCTCTCCCAGTGAAAATGGTCTCCTGGGCCCCATTTTCAGCTGCAACAGCCTCCTGCAGCCCTCTGCCAGTGAAAATGGACCTGGGGGGAGGGCATATTGGCAGAGGGCTGCAGAAGGCTGTCATGGCTGAAAACAGAGCCTGGGATGGCTATGCATGGCCCTCCTGAGCTCTGTTTTTGCTGGCAGAGGCACCGCGGGCCAGTCCTTTGCTGTTTCCAGGGTGGCCCCACAGGCCAGATCTAAGAACCCTGAGGGCTGAATCCAGCCCGCGGGCCTTGAGTTTGACACCCCTGTTTTAGAATAACCCTTCTTGCTATTATTTTTTCTTTCTTTTCTCCAACCTTTAGATTCATAGATCTATCCTGGAAATGGAAAACAATAATTTTTCCTTTTGTCTCCTTTCAAAAACCCACAAAAAATTTGTTGCAGATCCTTGGAATGAACTTAGGTACTTCAACTCCAAATTTACTGTAAATGCACTTAGTTCTCTGTGATTTCAAATCATCTTATTCCTGATGAATTTAAATGCAGATTTCTAACGCGTTTAAATAAACACTATTTAAACCTGTTAGTTCATCAAATGCAAACACTGCACATTAAGCACGGAATATCAACCACTCATGAAAATGATGGGAAGTGACACCAAAGTAATAACATGATTACAGGTTTATGGATTTCTGAAGTCAACATAAGCCAAATCCCCCCCCTCTCCAAACCCTTATGTGATTTTAGCAGATGAGATGTTTCAGTACAGTCTGTTTTTTATCTGAAATGCATATAGCACATTCAGATCAGCAGTCCTGTAACTTGAAAGACTGCTAGAAGAATTTGGAGGACTAACAGAAAACAAGAAACGGCATGAATTGGGAAGGAAGCCAGTATGACAACTGGGGACAAGGCCACAATAAGGCAAAAAGTGAGACAAATTGTAGCTTATGGATGCTACCAGCAAGCCTTCACAAAATAGTCAAATGGAAAGCATTGTGCAGGAACAAAAGGCCGTAATGACAGAATTGGGCTTTTTTTTTTCCCCCGGAAAGCAGCCAGCCACAGATGGGTCTGTCATACCGTATGCTTCCTTTTTAGGAAACCTCAGCTACTGTCACTTGGCATCATGCTTATAGACAAAGAAAGCTACAGGCTGAAGTGTGAAGAGGGCAAAGGGACTACCAAATAGGTCTACAAATACCCCAATTTTTAGTATGTTTCATTTGATCAACTGGTCACCTAGAATTCTAGTTAAACACCATGCTGTATAGATTTCACTTGTCCTTTAATTCCATTCATACATTTCCATTTTAAATTAGATGACATCGTAAGTAGCACAAAAGCCTTCATCAAAAAATAACATTTTCTAAATATAGTTGTACTCTTTCTTGGCAGTTTGCAAACTACATGAAATGAAACCTCCTTCTTTTAACATACGGGCAAAAGTATTTGCTGTATGTAAATGAAACTGATACATTTAGGCTGTAAACAAATATATGGGGAAAAAAATATTTCTCTTGGATGGGTTCAAAGGCCAATTCTGGAAAATTTATCTTCTCATAGAAGGGGTTATATTAGTTAATCAATTCTCAATAGCATCCTATTCCTTTCTGGATTTTTTAGCCTATCCAATCCTAAAGGCTTAAAATTATAATTCACATTATATAATATTCAGAAGCATAGAGGAAAATTAGCTGACTGAAGTGAAATCTTTATATAGATACGCATTCATTCCAATTCAATCCTCAAATCCAGAAAGAAGAGAAGTTCAGGGTTTTTTTTTTAAAGTATCCAGTATTGTAGTTGCAAGAGAAGGAAACAGAGCTGTACAATTTAATTTTAAGATCCACTAAAAATGCTCAGTTTAAATACTGCTGAGTTTAATACGAGTAAAAGAGGCTCTAAACGAAGGGTGTCAAACTCAATTTCATTGAGAGCTGCATCAGGGTTGTGTTTGACCTTGGAGGGCTGGAGTGGGCATGGGCAACTCAACGTCACTTGTGTTGGGGGTGCCTGTGGTGGCCCAAGAGCTCTGCCAGAGAAAATGGACTCCTGAGCTCCGTTCTTGGTTGCCATGGCCTCCTGTAACTCTCAGCCAGCAAAAACAGAGCTTGTGGCTCTCCCAAGCTCTGTTTTCGCTGACAGAGGCGTTGTAGGCCAGTCCTTCGCTATTTCCAGGGTGGCCCGTGGGCTTAAGAGCTAAGCACCTCACGGGCCGGCTCTGGTTCCCGGGCCTTGAATTTGACACTCCCGCTCTAAGCTCAATGCTTATCTATGACTTTCTCTCACGTAAGACTCCTCCCTCACCCACCCTTCTTTTCCCTCGTTTATAAATTTGGCAAATTCACACAAGTTTGAAATAAAGTACCGGTACTAAACAGACTGCCAGGTTATGGTATCCACGCACAGACAGTATATTTCCTTGCATTTCTACTTTCTGTACCCACAAACTCAACAATTTTATAAATAAATATAGAAATGCTGAAGGTTTTTAAGAAGGAAAACCATTATTTGGAAGCAGATAAGGGGCATTTACCAGAGGCAAGCAAGCCTATTTTGACATTTCAAGGCTAACGTTGACCTCCGCTATTTCCAATCTTCTCTGATGCTGGTTTCTCTCTCATTATACTTTTTAAGATAAATGGGAAAATTCAGGGTGAAAGGAACTGGAAGCCAGGTAAGGATTAAGATGAAAGCAGTAAGTTGGTTTTGAATCATATCTTGATTTGGCTTTTCTGAACTTGTATTCCTTTCTCTAACATCCTTTTTCTTACAAATATTGTGTTATGCTGCTGGTTGAGGAATTCTGGGAATTGAAGTCCATACAACTTAAAGTTACCAAGGTTGAGAAACATTGGCATGGTAAGTAAGTAAGAAGAGTAAGAAGTAAGAAGAGATCCTATGTGCCTAAACCCTTTGCTTATGTCCATAAAGTTTATCTTTCAGCAATAATGATACATATAAAGATTCTGCAGTTACATAATCAAATAGAAAGGTCCTTGCTTTGGACAGAATCAAGAGTACAAATAGTTGCAGTCAATGGCAAGGGAGAGTTCAGCTACCTTGTGGACTTTGGAATGGTCTAAATTTCTTGGTAGCAGAAAGTTCATCTCGTAAAATCAGATGTTAGTACAGAAAGATACAGCCACACATTCCTTTAGGATACATGATCTACAAGAAGGAACCCATTAGATGACATATTTAAAGATCCAGAGAGAAGGGCTTAGTGTTTCTGAAGTAGAAATCTTTGGTGCAGGGAATCAAAATGTTGGCAAAGGATATCAGCAAAATGTCCAAAGTGGACTTCTTGTCTTCTGAAATATTGTGTTCTAGAAAAAAAAAAGTCTGAAGAAAATGTGAGAAAAATGTTAGGCCTTATGGTTGTAAAACAGTTTTAAGCAAGGGTGTCCAACCTTGGCAAGTTTAAGACTTGTGGATTTCCACCTCTAGAGTTGAAGTTCAACTTCCTCATGGCTGGCTAGGGCATTCTGGGAATTGAAGTCCACAAGTCTTAAAGTTGCCAGAGTTAGACACTCCTGCTTTAAAAGTTTCAGCAGGCTCAGCCAGTATTTTCCAGCAAGTCTGTAACTAAATGGATACTATGAGAAGGGTTGCATAGAATGAGAAACCAGATTACAACAGTTGCATGGGCTGTAGCAGCTCCCTTGGGTAACGTGACTCTACTGTTATGAAAATTGCAATAGAGACATTTGTCATTACAGGATACTGCTGCAGTGCATCAGCGATGAAGCCAACAAGTATTCTGTTCCAGTGAGGCACAGTGGAGCCATATGGGTTCAAATGTCACAGTTTTCATTTTGAGATCTCTGGTGCCTCCTATTCATATATTCTGGAAAATACACAATAGTTTTTATTTTCTCTTCCTTTAGCCTGAATTTATAAACAATTCCACCGAGAAAGCTGAAAAGAAGGAAGATGGCAGAAGAAGTAATCATACTCACAGAGGGCTTATCGGTAGTTGCTCATCAAACTAAATTGAGGTTTTCCAGTGGTACCACAAAGTTCAGGCCTGAGTCATGCACTTTTCAACATTTTGATTAATGACTTGGATGAGAGGATAGAAGGAATGGTTATGAAATTTGCAGATGACACAAAATTGGATAGGATAGTTAATATTCCGGAACATAAAAATAAAATTCAAAATGATTTTGATAGGTTAGAAAATGAAATTACAGAGAAAAATGGAAAGTTGTGCACTTGGAAAACAAAACAAAACCCCCAATGCATAGTAAATACCTGATTTGGCAACGGTTGCCAGTTTATTAATAAAATCTATGAATAGTAGTTGATTGCAAATTGAATGAGTCAATAGTATAATATGGCTGTAAGAAAAAGAAATGCAAGTTTGGGTTAGATTAAAGGAAATATAGCTTTTTTAAAATCATAGAAACTATTACTCCTACTTTAGTTTGCCTTACTCATAATCCCAATTAGAGTATTGTGCCTGGTTTGGGGCAGTAAAGAAGGATTCATTTCAGACAAACTGGAACAGATTTATAGGACAATGTTTTTAGAAATTAAGTCCTAGGAAAATATATACAAAGGGATTGTTTGCCCTTAAAAATGGGATATGATAGTTCTCTCTAAGAATCTTAAAACAGCTATTCAAATTGCTATTCATTGAACCTGAAGGTTTCATGAGAGATTAAAAGCAGAAGAGAAAAGTTCACTTGAATTTGGCCAATTTTCTATCATTGGAGCTTTGTCTACAGAGCAGGAATGTAAGGATTTAAAACAAACAAACAAACAAAGTAATCAAGCAGTAAACTAGCCTAGAAATAAGGAGAAATTAATTAGTAGAATGGCTTGCCTTCATAAGTTCTGGGTGCTTCATCACTGGAAATTTTTAAGAGGAGACTGGACAACCCTTTGTCTGTAATGGTATAGGGGGTTGGACTAGAAGATCTCCAAAGTCCCTTTCAATTCCATTATTCTCCATTATTCTACAGCTTCTGTAGATTGAAAATGTTTGAAAACTCCTGCTTTAAAGGGTGCTACATAGAAAAAAGGCCAAGATCTGTTCTCTATATGCCAGAATGGAGTTAGTTAAAGTTATAAATACATATAAGCTACAGGAGAGCAGATTCTGATTAAATGTTTGAGGAAACAACTGTCTCTTGGTAAGGCAACATTACTCATAGAAACAATGGACTCCACTTTATTGAGTGCATTCAAACAGACATTGAGCAGCCATTTCTCATCAAAGCGTTATTCCAATTTCTTCAGTAAGCTGGAAGTTGACTCAGAGGTCTAAATGGACCTCTCCAATTTGGATTTTTAACACGAAATTCCAAGGCTGGATGGAGAAAAACTAATGTATGTTGATATGATTTGTAGATTGCCATCCGAATAAAGAGGTAACTCTTTCACACAGAAGCTTATTGTTCTTATAAAAGCTTGTCCTCTGATAACCTGAACACTGAAAAGTTGAGTTGCGGGTCATATCCAGGTTCCTCTCTCTTCTCCATATCCCAGCTGAAAACTGTTCACACACAGAGGCAGTGGTGCAAGCTTTAAGTTAGACAAATCTATTTCTGTTTTAAAAAGCTAATTGTCATGGCAGTGCAATTTTAAAGCAAAGTGGTGTGCTTGGTGTTCTCATTTGCATGACAATACCCAGAATCCTCTTGTACTTCACAGCTATTTCATGGAAGTGGTGATGATGTGAACAAGCTTGGGGAATAAACCCAGTCATGTGCCTCTGCTTTGTCTGTGCCATACATTTTGGTCTTCAGTGTGTTTTTGAGGGGGACAGAAAATGCAAAAGCTTAGAGGAGCACAACACCAAAGCTACCTGGAATGTTTTTGATCTACTTCTATTGGTCATCCAAACAATAGCTGTTGGGATGGTAAATTTCTATAGCTATTGATTAACTGATCAGCAGGTTCTCCTGTGAATATTTTCCCAGTGCTGACATTAGTCATCTAGGGCTCTGTCAAGAGAGCTGTCACAATACATTAACTATCAATTAAAAAAATGAGACAATTAACATGTTGAATTGAATTAAGAAAACAATTGAACAAAGCTAATTTTATTCATCCAGTCTCCCTCACACACTCTCACACACTCTGCTTGCTGTGTAAAATAAATTCACTACGTTCATTTAATGCTCAGTGTAGAATTTCAGACTGCTCTATTGTGTGGATTTCACTGTTGAGATACTGGAACACTAATTGTCAGTTCCCACTGATCAAAGTAATTTGGTTGAATAATTGGTTTACATACTATATTTTATTTGTGTCCCCCACCAGCAAAAGGAAGAAGAGAAGTGTTATGATAAAAGATGATTTAAAGGGGAGACAGCATTTCCACAATCACCCCAATCTGGTTGCAATTTAGCCAGGAATATGTTTTCTGAGCAATATATACTATGATGTGGAAAATAAAACACCTGACACAGAATTGGAGATTGGGTTTCAAATTATTAAAACTATACACATTTCTTTTCAGAAAGTAATTTGTGCCTTTTAATATAACAATTCTACCATATCTACTAAAACTTAAACTCTTTTTTAAATAGTGGAGATTATTTATTAATTTATGGTCTATTTATATTGTTAAATGTTTAAAATTATTCATTGGAAAAATTGTTTGTTGTCTGAGCCTAAAATTTTCTGAACTAGCAGCTTTAATTTTATTTCTTTTATATACAATAAGCTCTCCAAATCCTCAAACCCTATGCAGTTTTCTTCAGATGTACATCCAGAAAGTTCATATCAGCCTTATTAATTCAGCTGTTGTTGTTGTTTTTTTATCAAGATCTAGAAACTGACAATCAAAGTAGAAACAATCTTCCTCAACTATTTCTGGACATTGTCTGTTCATGAGGATGTAGGCATTTGTGGTCAGCAATTTGCAATTTCAGAAATTATTCTTTAAATGCTTTGTAAATCTTTTGAACTCATTAATTAAGTAGCAATATGTCACTTATTTTGTTTGATACAAAGGAATTGATTAAATTATTGCTGATTCTATAACATAAAACAAGATTCAGTCATTTCTTTTACCTTGATGATATACTGCCTTACTGAGAAAGCTATAGTCTCAAAGAGTTGCCTAGTTCCAAGATAAACGTATAATATACTACTCGGAAGCACTATCATCTGAATTACTAAAAGTACATGTGTTTGGCCTCCAGAGGGTATCTCTCAGGCACCCTTTCACTATGGTGTGATAATACACTTCTGCAGTCTATCTCAAATATTTAATTATAAAATATAATGCTTAGCAGTTGTTAACTCATGTTTAGTGACCATATAATGTGACTATTGAATTTGCTTCCAGAAAAATAAAACATTCTCCTTTAAGAATATGCAAGCAATTTCCTTAATCCCCATCAATTCACCAGGATGTTAGCATTCTTCTATTTTCCTCAAATATGCCTAGCAAAACATTTTTTCCCAAGTTTATCATTGGTTTAAATTGCATGACCACTAGGTGTGTTTTTGGTTGCTCATCATCACCTTAAGAGAGAAGCCAATTTTTATCCGGTCCAGTCTGATTCTTATTGCAGATCATACTACTCCTCTCCAAATCCACAATTTGAAGATGACTTGCCTTTTTTATTTATTTTCATTGCTTGGCCTTTAATCTATACATTATATCATCTATATGTTTCACATGTTCCTATAGAGAGTGCATGCTCCAGGTTCCTTCTTTGAAGTCTTGTCAGATTATGGGACCTAGAAAATGTGTCTTTTCAGTGGTTGCCCCTGCTCTCTGGAATAACCCCCTCCCAGATATACGACAGGTTCCAATTTTCCTTGCCTTTAGAAAACCCTTAAGACTTGGTTCTCTTCCCAGGCATTAGGGGCTGGTTGAGTGTATTACTTCTCTTCTGATATTTGCTTTGTCCTGTGCTTGGATGCCCTTTTAAATTTTAGCTTTTGTATTTATACATTGTTCTTGTTCTTGTTAGTTTTATTACTTTTATTGTTTTAATAATAATTCTTATTGTACATGAATCACCTATATTATTAATACTATGCTCTGTTTTGAAATTTTGTCTAGCACCTTTTGCAATTTGTTAGAGAATTTCTTACCATCTTCTTTCATTCACTCTGTACTAAATGCACTCACTCTATAATGCTGATTTTACTTAATTCTAATAGTTTTCTTAGCTAAGACATTTTATTCTTGGGGTATAGTTGAATACCTATTTAGTGATGCTCTTTTTGAGTATCATTGTCACTCCATTCTTACGTATATACTGAGTAATGTATCATGTAATCATTTGAAAAAACACCCTATTATATTATGCTTTTATTTCTACTTTGACAATTTGAAAATGCTTCCACATCCTTTTTTAATACTACATAGTGTTTATACAGTATCCTTTGAACACAGAGGGCATAATGGCAGGACTGAGAAAAATGCATAAGGTCATAGGTTACTTCATGAAATGGATCATCACAACTGTGATCTTAGCTACAAACTACATAAGATTCTGGGTGGAAATGTCTAGGACTGGCTCTATTCTGATTAAACAACTCCCAGAAGACAATTGTATTCACAGCATTGCTCAAATGGCTTCCACTGAAAAGCAATTAAAAACTTTGAAAAATCTCATAACTGCTGGAGATGACATAACACCCATTAATTACAATGTTCAGTGAGGTCACACCTGTGAATTATGAGGTGAATTCAGAACTGTTATTCATAAATTAGAATCATACTTTCAATGCTTTTGGAAACGTGCATATTGATAAGGAAGGATTAATGTGATCACTCCATAGTTTAAAATATATACTAATTGCACCTATTATAGAATTTCAAAGGACAGTATTGAAAGTCCTTTATCCTGAATGGCATAAAGCATCACTTTAAAGAATAGAAGATAAACACTTCTAAGCACCTGTATGAATAACTCATAAGGGATAGTAGTGTGATTATCCTGTGATAACCACACCTTGTGTTGGGTATAATTGCTCAATTATCTTCTGCTACATCAAGCAGAAACAAACTCTCAGTCAGTCTGCATAGGAAGAGGCAGAAGAGCTCCAGAGGACCAGTCTGGTCAGATACAAACTGCAACTTCACACTAGGATCTGACCTCTACCTCCTATATACTTATGTATATAATTTCCTGTCGATTAACACTGCTGAATGGTTCAGTTATAAATATAATGACCGTTCCACATATTTATTATTATGTACATGTACAATGTCGCATGAAAGTATTTTCTCAGCTTCTGAATTTTTATAACACAACCAAATCTACTTGCATTTAAATACCTGCAGACTATAATTCCTATAGTAATTCAACTGGCATTAGGACCTGGGAGATAGGCTATTTTTGGTAGTAATTAACACTAAAAAGTCTTCACAATGTAGAAAGTTACAGATTAAGGCATTTACTTCTTCACCCTGCCTTCTAGAAGTCTTTAAAAAAAAAAAAAAAAAAGGAGCACAGTTTATAGGATGGGACTGGCATAAGGTCACCTGCCTTGGAGATTATTTATACAGCTGTTTTCTCATTAATGGGAGGGACAAAAGGGTTAAAACAACTTCAGGGATTTTTCAAGCCTCTTGGGCTGATAAACACATGTCCTATGGACCATTTTTGTCTAATCTTAAGAACATTCGGCCGGGTTCTCTTTTTGGGGGGGGAGGTAGACGGAAGGTTGCAGATTTAAAAAGATTTTAAAAATTACAGGAATTTAAAAGAACAGTTCAGATAATACAGACAGAACTAATGTTTCAGTTCACATTATTGTAGACATAAGCTACAGGTATATCCAAGGACCACCAAAGGTGCCAACAACATTCATTTTCAAATGCATAACTCACTCTGACTTGAAAAATGCCACAAATTCGTCTTATTTGAAAAGTGGAACTGGGGGGGGGGGGGAGGAGGAGAGAACCTCTATCCTCAAGGGGATTTAACAAGAATGGGTCTTTTCTTTATAATCGCCAATTTTAAGACTCTAAGTCACATCAACTCCAAAATTGCCATCAAATTGTCTGAAATCAATTGTCACAATGACACTTCTTTTATTTTCCTCTATTTCCCCCTCCCCACATTCTTCTTCCCTTCTCTGTGTTATGATTCTGGAGATTATTATTTTTTTTTAACATCTTGGCACCTTGGCTCTGTAATTGGTTAAGAAATAATGTGCAAAACTCAAAAGTTAAGTTATAAAAAGGCGTTTTAAAACAAATGATTTGACAGCTGCAAATGCTGGATAACACCTAGATGCATTATAAAAACAGTGTGGATAATTACTTTTTTTCCCCTTCAAAAATAAAAAGCCTCTATGGACCAAGGGCCTATCTGAATTTCCCTGCAGCTCGGTTAATGTGCTATAATCCAAATCCTGTTGTCACCTCAACCTAACTCTCTTATCATTCATACAATCATGGGCAATGTCCCATGATTGAAGCAGTCTCCCTTTGAAAAATTCACATGTTAATTACCATACTAATTATGGTTTTTGAGTAACCAAATGAAATGCATCTATGGGAGTTATTGGGCATAAACCTTGGACCAAGAAAATGTTAGTTCATTCCAGAGTGTAAACTGACAAGAAGTTGAAGAAATAAAGTGAAAAGACAAGCATCTTCAATAATTAGAATTCAATAGAGGAGGAATTTAAAAAAAAGTTATTGCTTAATGACAAGTACATTTAAATTGTTAAATTGTTGTCAAAAGATCCAAAGGTAAGCCTTCTTAATTCACCATTACTTCTTTTGTTATTAGGAAAACATTATTGTGTTAAATAATTAGCACTGGAATACTTCACAAGCTGACAACAAAATTATAGAAATCTTCATATTAAGAACTGTCTAGTTGGTTATTAGAAACAGTTTCAGATCATAACCCATTAACTGAATTCCTATGAGTTTTTGATTGTCACCCAATAACCCAAGATACATGCTTTAAGTTAACAGCCTGAAATAACCAAGAGTTTCTTGAAGTAAACATTGTTTAGAGTTTTACAGCTGTCATACAGAGGAACTGTATCAGATGATGTATTCTAGAAGTTCTGATGCCAAACATATTGAAAAATGTCTGTTTTAACTCCACATTTTAATGAAAAGCAATTCAAGATCTCTGCTTATGATCCAGGATTGAGGTCTATGCTTATGATACCAAAATCTTTCATACTTACTAAATGTTGCAAAATTAAAGTGAATGTATTTCACATGCCACATCTGTGATATTCTTGTTACTTTAAATAATCTTGTTCACATATTTTTTTTAAAAAAAATGTTCTCTCTTTTCTTCTACTATAATTTAGTGTTGACTGAGTTGTTCTGTGGGTTTTTGGGGGGTTTTTTGTTTAAAACAATCCAACATCTGATATTTTTCATTGTCTTTGGCCCTTATATACTATCATATTACATTGATAACTAAAATTGTGAGCAATAGAGAAAACCACAGCAGGGAGGGGAAGTGTATTTGAATACAGTTGAAATTTGTTTAAACATCAAATACAACACTTCAGTTATCTCTAATGGGATTTAAAGCTACTTTCAAAATACTGTTCAGATAATAGCTTAGTTTATAAACCTACAAAGCTTTATGTCAAATCCCAGGAGGGATAACTTTGATTACTAGAGTAATTAATGATGTTGGATAGTGATATGGATTTTCAGTTCAGATTTGAGTTGGAACTTAATTAGTCTTCACATTATGATTTGCTGATTAATTATGGATATTTAGTTATAAAGTGAGATGTTAATTATTAATCTAAACAAAATCACCTAGTATATCAACTAATTCCTGTGCTGGCGCTCATTTTCTTGTGGGCAATGTGTGTTATCTATGTACAGTATGTCTGTATAAATATTTGTGTGAGTGACCACGCGGGCAACACAGCCCAGATTTATAAAACTAAAACTGGACCCACTCTTATGAATTAAAATATGGCCTTCCAAAAATTAAAATACTTCTGTGAATTTAAAGGTTTATGTTGAGAGGGATAGCAAATGCTTTCCTACCAAAGTGTTCGTACAATGATAGGGAAAACATAGGCTAGTAAAATGTATTTCAGTATGTACTTTAACTTAGTAAAATGTTGAAATCGTGTCTTAATCTGAGAACTATAATGTTTTTGTTTGATTGATGGCCTTTGTCAGTTTCCATGTTAAGCTGCAGACTGAATCGCAGTGTTCCTATAGATATCTTTATTTTCCAACCACCAGCAGCAGCCTGTAGCCATGCCAAAAAAATATTAAAGGCAAACCACTAATTCGCATAATGCAGTAATTCACTTATAACACAAAATCAACTCACTTAAAATACGTGCACGCGCGCGCACACACACACACACACACAAAGGCACAGACACACATGCTTCCCCCCCCTCCTATTGCCCTGATCTGTTGAGAACAAAATCTGTCTGCTCTCTCCAAAAGGGGAGGGGGCTGTGATTAGCAGAAAAGGGTTAACCCAGAAAGCATCATCAGTATTTCAATCTCCTGGAACTTACCCTGGTAACACAGACTCTGAACAGGGATCTGTTTACATTATCTCTAGGATCATCTTGACAATATTTATTCTCTATTTACCTAAACGAGGCAATATGATGATATTTATTGCTTAGAAGGGCTAAATATAGACTTTTCCTGAGCGCTCAGTACCATAGTGGGAGGTTTCGCTCTAATCTACATCTTTAAACTGACAAGCTGGAGAATTCCTAATGAATGCCTCTTTTCATCTGGATGTCTGTGTGTATTTGACAGTATAAATATTTAGCAATATCGGAGTCAGCTTGTGATTTTACCCAGATGGACTGACTGATGCTTCAGTTTGACGCTGCCAAAGACGATCCATGTCATTATACAAGCAACCCCTCTTCCTTTCTAAGAGCAATTAGGTGGCCAAAGGCAGCAACCCCTTAACAGTGATGGTATCCCTAGGATCAGCTGACAACTCTGAGGGATACATTACACATGATACTTAAATTATTACTTGCCTGCTTTCATGAATCGTGGGATTAAAATGTTCCCTTCTTCAAGTACATGTAAACTGTTGGCTTTCTTATGCCTAATTTGCAAAAAATGAAGGACTGGCTGATTCACGTTGAGAAATGTACCACCCTTGCTTGTCATTTTTGTAAACTGCATGTTATGTTGAGAGTGTGTTGAGGAAATGTATTTACAGTATTATAGATAGTACAGGTTACTTAAACAATGTATTTTGCAAGTAATACGCAATTAGTGTGAACATGCAGCATACACACAGAATTTGCCATGCTGTACTATATACTATACTACATATTCACATATATGCTATGAAAATGCCAGGAATAGATCATATATCACTCTTACCATTCCATAGACATTTGGTAATTGATTTTGGTTTTAAATGTGACCCAATTCCATCTGCAGGTGTCATATTTCATTAACAACAAGCATCTATTCTTACTAGTGCCCAAGAATTTGACGTACAATAGACCTGTGTCGATTACTAGGTGAATCAGAATCACATGTTAAGTTCCCATTAAGAAAGTTCATTGCTCAAGCCTATATGCAAGAATATAGCCAACTAATGGTCAGCACTAAATTGTGGCTAGATAAGAGTCAACAGAATTCAAGGGGGGCTGGAATTGGATTGTTTGTGGCAACATAAAAACTCCAGACTGATTCATCTCTTGACTTTGCCCCCACACTTTCCCTCTTCTTTTCCTACAAGCTGAATATCTTTAGAGCAAGATTGTAGTTGAGACACTTTTTATACAACAAATATTCTTCATGAATCACAACTTTATGAAAAGCAAAATGCATACAAGTTTCTATCATTTGTTTTTTGTTTTTTGTTTTTTTGTTTTGAAAGTGATATAAAAATCAGAAGGTATCTGTCAGTGAATTAAGGCCAAAAGTGAAAGCTTACTATCTGAAGCAATGAAATTATCATCTTTGTGCAGTTATCTTATAGGTTCTTCTCTTCAACAGACTTTAACGGATAATTAGAACTGCAGAAAAAACAATTGCTACCAACCTGCCTTCCATTGAGGACTTTTATACTGCACAAGTCAAAAGTGGGCTGTGAAAATATCTACAGACCCCTCACATCCTGGACATAAATTGTTTCAATTTCTACACTCAAAATGACACTGTAGGGCACCGCACACCAGAACAACTAGACACAAGGACAGTTTTTTCCAAATGCCATCACTCTGCTAAACAACTAATTCCCACAACACTGTCAAACTATTTACTATGACTGTATTACTATTATTCTTCTCATCCTTCCTATTACCTATCTCCTCCCACTTATGCTATAACCTTGTTGCTTATATCTCTACAATTTATATTGTTTTGTTTCCTAATACAATTTGATTGCTTATTTAATAACCTATGACTATCACTACGTGTTGTATCTTATGATTCTTGATGAATGTATTTCTTTCTTTTTATGTACACTGAGAGCATATGCACCAAAGACAAATTCCTTGTGTGTCCAATCACACTTGGCCAATAAAGAATTCTATTCTATTTTGCTTTATATTACACCATTAGAGTCTTTGTGTAATCCAAGCATAAAATAAGAGAAAGGGCAAATAAGACATTCTTCTCCCTGACATTAACAGATATAGATTCTCTTGTACAATGATATCTTTCCATATTACAAAATCTTAGCTAACAGAATTCCTAGACTTAAAGATATGGATTTCTTAATGTATTCTGCAACAAATGGAATTATCTGCATTGATAATTAGGCATTTACAACAAGCAGAGACTGGGACACTTAAGTTAAAATATATCTACCAGTATAACAAGTAGCATGTCAGCTGCTTTCACATAAACATATCCAGGGTAGTGTCTTTCAAAATACTATTACTGAATTTACCTAAAAGGAAGATCTTATCCAAAATAATATATTTGTTTAAAAGGGAGACCTGTCTCAGATGAACTGAGAATATAGAAATAGAAACAAGTAAGAGGGTTTTTAAAAAATTAATCTTCCTGTGGGGGGGGGGGAGGATATTGCTTTAAAATGAGGATATTCCTTTTGCATAAGTAAGGTATTATTTGTAAATGTACTATTTCTCATAAGAAACAAGTCTACTATCTTTTCTATTTATTAATGTAATTATAAATACATTTGCCATTTCCCAAATCCATGCGCTGTAGCCTGCGGTATTATTCAGTATATTCTGTTCATGCAGTCGTTGTGTATCTTGAGCTCAGTTAAGCCAAGTATCTTTGTTGTCTCTATTAAGGTAACTATCATTGGGAGGGGGGGATGATTGGGTGGTGTGAAACATAAGATACAAAAGAGTGAGCATGGCAGACATTGAAGGGTTATAAGATTGTGACAGATATAATAAGGTAGGGTAGGGTAGGTAGGGTAGGACAGGATAGGATAGGATAACCTTTATTGTCATTTTTTACTGTGAGCACACTGGCACACATTAAAAATACACACACAGAGACATACACACATATATATTAATGTCTCTGTTTTGTATACATAGTGGAAAGTGGAAAGTTGACAGTTCACGAGGTTGATATTATATGGAACAAAACTGACTGAATCTAGATTTTTGCTTCAGATACCATGAAGCCTCGTCCCAGAAGGCAACAAGGAAAACAGGTCATGAAAAGATGTATAGCGTCCCAGACAATATTTCAGACCCTGCTCAAGCATCGCTTATATGCTGTGTCCTGGATAGAAGGGAGTGAACTACCAATAATTTTTTATGCCATCCTCACCAGTCTACACTGCCTTCAGACAATAATGCAATATGACAGGATACTCTTGACTGTCCCTCTCTAGAAAGTGGTAAGGACACAGGAAGGAAGATGTACGTTTCTCATGCAACACAGAAAATGTACAGATTGATATACAGTAGAGAGGAGTCCCATAAGATCCATTCTTCCTGATTCCAGGCCTCTGTATGAGATCCAGGTATCTCATAGGTGGAAAAGCGTGAATTCTCAGAAATGCAGGAAGCTTCTGAAAAGGTTGAAGTGAGCAAGAATGGGCTCCGAGCCCCAGCATATTGGGTTAACTGTACTGAAAAATAAAATGTTCAAATGGCTGCAACCAAAACCCTCCATTTTCCGTCTCTGAATGAATTGTATTTACTCTAATGATGTATAATAGTCTGCAACTACATCTAACCTGGGTATACGATGGCAGTATAAACTATTTACCTAAAGTTACGAAGAAAATAGCAAATCAAGCAAAGGAGTCTGGAGTATATACATTAACCTCCTACATGCTCGCATAATTTTCCCCTACAGATGATCTATAACGTCTCTGTGTTCCATTTAATTATTTATTTTCCGTACTACACAAATAGTTTAAGCTTCAAGTATCTAATGTGTCAAAGCATGTGTGATAAATTGATGCCAAAATGTAGCTAATTAATAAGTCTGATGTTGTTTGGAGTTAAACAGATGCTGTTTCAACTGTAGCTATTAAACTATAATTATAGCCTATATCCTGCAAATGCACAGGTATGATCCAAATTAAAACAGATTGAAAGGGGAAAATGTAATAATGTGTTGCAATTTAAATACCACAACTAATAAAGAAATGTTTAAGAAGAAGTCATGACTTTGTAACATGCAATGATATATTAATGTGGTCAGTATAAAAGTAGCAACCAAAAAAGAAAAAGAGCTGCTTTTTTTTGTTTTGCAGTAATTCCATAAAAGTAAGGCTATTTATAGAATATATTATTCCTAAAAGTAAAGTGCAACTCACACAATGCCTCAGTTGAAGTAAAATCAATGTTTCCTTACTGAATTCAGTTGTATGAATCTAGCTGTTAACATTGGGTTCCAAGGTGTACATTTATGCAGGGGAAACAAAATATTTTAACACTAGTTTTCATTACATGTCAAAAATGCAACCCTGAATGCTTTTTTCCTCTTGCTGGGGAACAAAGTGCTTATCATTTTTTTTTCTCCCTTTCTGTTGTCTTAAACTGATATATCTAGAAGGAATGAATTGGTGAGGTGCGGAGAAACTGGAAGTTAGAAATTCTATCATTTTTGAAGTAAAGTTTGAGAGGATCTGATTAGGTCTCACAGTGCAATGCCAGGTATCCAGTTTTTGCCAAAGGGCCAGCTATTATTATTAACATCATTTGTCTGAATCATTACTCTGCACCTTGGTTCAGCAAACACTATGAAGATGGCATGGTAATAAATGACCGCAGGATTCTTCCTTGCTTCAGCCTGTTTTTATCTGCCACCTCTCCACCGTCAGCTCCATCTTTCTGAACCTCTCTGAATCCCCAACAGGGACGGGGCATCTATTTGTTTTCCACTAGGTTACCACACTGTCTATTGTTGTTTGCACTAAAGGGTACAAATTCAATTCATTCTTGTGACATAAAAGCACTGATACAGTAAATTTTTTGCCCAAGAGAAAACACAACAAAGTTGCTGAATACAAGTGATGATATGGACTGCTAGTATGTATGTGAAGGAGCTCTCCAAGTCAATGTTACTTACCGAATGCCTTTTGTTTTTCCTCTGGTATAGTCTAGACAATCAAAGAGATCACTCCAAACCTATTTTAACCTTCACCGATTGACACTCGGAAATAAACACTTATGTTTGTTAAAAGAGTTAAATAGGAAGGCAGGAAGAACAAGACATATATTCTCAGCATATATAAAAACAAATAATCAGAGAGGTAAAACTGGCTGCCATAGTGGCCAAGAGTTGGAGATTAACCTCTTCTGGTATTAGAGACTGTTATTAAACGTAAAAGGCAAATTAAGGCAAAAAATTAAGAAAAGAAGTAATTGTGTGGAACTGAGGGCAATCAAAGCACATTTCTAACTGAAAAGGTGCCCAAAGATGACCAGAAATATGATACTGCTATCTGGAATCTTGTCTTTACAATATGAATGCCACAGTAGTCAATTTAATTGTCGCTACCAAATATGGAAAAGCTAATTAGACTATAATCTAAGAGCCAAAGTGAACAAACTCTGGATATGAAAATGAATAAACTCTAATGTTTCCCACAGATCAGGGTGCAAAGATTAATTAAAAAACAAAAAATAAGTAGGAGATGAGTAACAAAAAAAAAAAAAAAAGATATACTGTATATTCTATTCTATTAGGGAAAAATAGATGATACAGGAAATTGTTTACATTTATCCCAGTTCGCAAAAAAATAAATAAAAAAATGTGTCTTTTCCTGCATGTTATTGTAACAAAGTAGGTTTTATAGCCATGTATTTTGTTGCCAAATGGGTTGTTGAATGCCCAGTTATATGAAGACATAAATGACCTCACAAAAAAAGGTGCCAGGCTTTGAACTACCACATCAGCAATGGACAATCGTGAATAGGATTTGTACCTCACATGGTGTCTGCTAGGATTCTCTGTATAAATGGGGCATAGTATCCTCCCCTCAGTGTGACTGCGGGGTTCCATGTCAAACTGTAGATAACACTGTGACCAGCTATAAGCTGAGGGCATATACCAGTCCAGTATCTGATTTTTAAAAAAATATAAACAATGCTGCGCTTCAATAGTTAGATGGTCTAGACCAGGGGTCTCCAACCTTGGCAACTTTAAGACTTGTAGACTTGAACTCCCAGAGTTCCTCAGCCAGCTTTGCTGGCTGGACCCCTGGTCTAGACAAATATATTCGAATATTGATCTTTTTGATATTTATATCTTATTCGGTTCTACTAATCTAGTTGAAATGTTAATTTATATTGCTAGTCCATGTGTGATATCCCAATATGCTAAATAACTAAATAAATAAGTAGGTAAAACTAGAAACGTTGTCTCAATGTCCTAATATAACAACAACAACAAGAAGAAAATCTTTAAAAGTCTTGGGAACAAAGATAAATAAATGTATTTAAGGAACATAATAAGCAACAGGACTTGTTGGTTTTTGCATTGGTTTTGCCCACACCAAACCAAACCTGATAAATCCTTAGAATCAATGGTATGAAAAATCTTATATCATAATAGCTCCTAGAACGTTACATCTTTCAACACAGTCCTGCCAGCAGTTAAAAAGCTATCACTTGAAAATCACTGGTTAATCTAGCTTGCACAAAGATGGATTTTAATGAAAGTTTAATGAATGATAAATACTTGTTTCTTGATAAATGTTTAATTATGGCAATAATTATCAACTGCTGAAAACTACTGTTGTGTTAATAATGGCATTTTAGTACACAAGCAGTTCTATGAGTCATGGAGCTGTTAAAGATCAGAATCCCATCTGTCTAATCCAAACTAGTAAAACAAAAGAAAAAGCAATTAATAATTTGAAAAATTACCCATATACTTAAAAATGATTTCATTTTATTAAAAATTTGATTCTCTTTTCAATAATGGAAACAAATTGTCCTTAAAGAAATAATGGCATGTATCAACATTCCTTATCACTAAGTCTATGAGTTGCATAATAAAAAGATAGATAAAATAGACAAGATCCCTCAGGAGACACCATTTCTGTGACTCTTCAAGTACAAAGTTACTTGAATTTCTCTTATTTGAATTTGAATTCCATTCTGATTATACATCTCTGATGTATAATCAAATAGTGGCCTTTATTTATTGTTTTAATGATTGTGCAGGAATAAATAAATAGTGACATAAAAGCTAAAATTGTCAGAGGGTAATATTCTTCTGACCTATATACCTAATACATGGAATTTGACAACTGGATTATGTAAATGGATTACACTACATTGATTACAAGAAAGTTATTTCATTTTAAAGATAACTGTAGATAGTAAGGAAGATGACCTTGACAGAAATAGGCTGGTAGTGTTGCGTGCAAAAAAGGGACTGAAGCATTTTTTAAGTCCCAAATGATACAACACTGAAAGTGACTCTGGCAAACACCTCAGTAATTCACTGAACTTTAAGAAGGAGAGGTACAGTATAGCACAGTGATGGCTAATCTTTTCTGGACTGAGTGCCCAAAGTGCCTGAACCCCCAAAATGCAATTTGTGCCCCCCGTGCATGTGCCCCCACCCCCCATCCCCCACATGCACATACACCCCCATGTGCCCCGCCCCCTTCATCCTGCATGTGCCCCCACACACATGCATGTGCACCCCCCACCCACACCTTGCCCCCTGCGCATATGTGGCAGAGATCTGAAGACCAGCTGGCTGGCGGGAGGCATTTGTGCATGCATGGTGGAGCTGAAGTGGGGCGACGGCTTGCATGCCCACAGAGAGGGTGGTACATGCCACCTCTGGCACACGTGCCATAGGTTCGCTGTCACAGGTATAGCACAATCAGATCTGCAAGAGTCTATTATTACAGTCTATATCAGTAAAGGTAGTTTTAGCCTTCCAATGGGGTTGATTTTCTTGTCAGGTCTACTTAGTGAACCTGACATTACCCCGTGTTTCATCTTCTTCTTAATTATAATTACAACTGAGGTGAAACTCAGTGAACTGCAATAGTAATAAATGCAGAAGAGTAAACAAATTTCTGGAGTACTGATAATCTTTGATCAGCCTAAAATTATTTTGCTTCAGGAAAACATATATTTGGTCAGTTATGTTTGATGTTTGGCTTAATGTGTATTAGCAAAATAAAAATTTCAATTGCTGAGCTTTTAAGTTTCAAATAACGTATTATCCGACTGAAGACATGCATTTGAAAGCTTACAAAAGTAATCAGAATAATAGACCACTTGCCAATGAGTATAGCTGGATACCAATGACATTCATCCACTATTTATATAGCTTCACGGTTCATAATAACTTTTATCCAGTGGCCTAATTTCAGCTTGATAATAATTCATATAGCTTGCCATAAAACACTGCGACTCTGGAGTTATTTGAGATGAAGACAAATCAACAATACTGTTTGTTCCTTCAAAGAATACATAATAGTAATCATTGTCTGCAGGTAAATCTTTTTTGAGAAGGTTTATTCAAAAGTCAACAAATTATAACTAGATTTGCTAGCCAGCTTTCCCTATTGTAAAATCCAATTTCAATAGATCAGTGAAAGATACTCTTGAGTTGAGCTTGACATCTGCTAACTAACTATATGATGTTGTTCATGTTGTTTTCTTGGCCTCAGTACAAAAGTGGTTTGTCATGATAAGGATTATTTATTTATACATTCCCAATCTGGTCAAAAGAATTGGGGTTTCCTGGTATTCTCTCATTTAAGCATTAACTCACAGTATTTAAACATGTATCTTATACAACAGTGGTTCTCAATCTTCCTAATGCTGCGACCCTTTAATACAATTCCTCATGTTGTGGTGACCCCCAACCATAAAATTATTCCTAAAACCATTGAAAATATGTGTTTTCCTATGGTCTTAGGCAACCCCTGTAAAAGGGTCATTCGACCTCCAAAGAGGTCGCGACCCACAGGTTGAGAACCACTGTTATACAGCAACCCCTTACATGCTTATTTTGAGGTAATTTGCGCTATTGTTTTGTTTTATTTCAAAGTAAGAATCTACAGCTTTATAGTGCGGCAAAGTAGCTATGGTTAATTATGACTTTCTATATCTCTTTCCATGTTATTCAGAATCCCTCAGGTTTGAAAATAAAACCAGTGAACAAAATATTTGTATGAAATAGAAATTTGGTCTTGGACTTTCTACTCTCACTGCCTCAATACTAAAACTTCTGTACTGTTGACAAGAAAAGTGCAATCACCTTTATAAAACTGAGGAGAGTAAGAGCTGGACTTGATACTTTTTCTCTCTTTCCTTTTATTTTCTGAGCTCAATCAATTTTGCAAACAATTAAATTTATAGCTAGTGGATGAGTTTCTTTGAAAGGAATCCTCTTGAGCTATTTTCTTAAAAAAAATCTGGTAGGTCTGATAAAAAAAAACCCACAGGGAAGGAGTGAATTACTATGTCAATGTGCAGATACTCCATCTGATTTGCTCTGACCTTGTTATTCTCACTTATTTACTTATTAGTTGAAGGATGATTCAGAGCAGATACACCTTAGAAGAACTGGCAAGTGTTTTTTCCATTCTTAGAATTCATGATGGATTTGACGAGTTGGAGAGAGGCAAAAGGTTCACCTTCTTGGCATGCTGATTTGCATTTAGCAGCTTCATTGGTGAGAAAGGTTTTGAAAACATGACACCTAAACTTTATCCATTTGGCTTTGGATCTGTTATACGGTTAATGTAAGGCAGCCAATGAAATTATATAGACGTTGGCTTTAGCTAGCAAGAATACAAAGAGAAATGCAATTAGTGATGATGTCATAATTATGAACTACTTTTATGCAGGTGGTTTTCACTGGTAACTTCACAGTCACTCAAGCCTACCTCATCTTCTATCTGAATCACTACAAAACATTCTACATGAGGCTAACTTGAAGGCTTTTCAGAAGCCCAGCTGGTGCAAAAATGCAATGGCATGAGATGTTATGGGTGCACCTTGGTATGCTCATGTCTCACCACTTCTTCATGAGCTATATGGTTTACCAATATGCTCCTTGGTACAGTTCAAGGTGCTGATGTTGACCTATATAAAGTGTTTCCTGGCAAAGAAGACTTGTAACTGCTGGGATTGCTGTCTCCAATTACTTCTGCTTGTCCGATAAGATCTGACAGAGGGAGCATGTGCTGGGGCCTGTCAATGAAGCAATTTCATCTGGTGGGACCTAGGAGATGTCCCTTCTCTGTCACAGTGTCTGCCCTATGGGACAGCATTCTGCCTAAGATTCAGATGACCCTGACCCAGCAGCCTTTTGGAAGATTCAAGATCTGGTTTTTCCCCCCAGGGCTTCAGGTCAGAAGGTTTTTATACATGACTTGGTTGTTTATGATTGCTTTTGCTGCAGGTATAACATGTTTTATTTCTTTGTTTTATCTGAATGCAATATGTAGAGCTACATGTAAATTGGGAAGCTTTAGAAACTGATTTAATAACAAATAAATAAATATACACCTGAGATAACTGCCACTACTACTTGCCATCACTCTAATTGTCCTATTATGAAAAAAAGGGGGAGCCTGTAAAACTTAGGCATATAACTTATATCCTAAACCCGGGGTCTCCAAACTTGGCAACTCTGGGAATTCTGGGTGTTAAAGTCCAAAACTCTTAAAGTTGTCAAATTTGGAGACCTATGTCCTAAACAAACAAAAAGTGGTATTGTATTCACTTCACGGGTCAAAAAAGATTAGGTTTAAATCGATCTATTTAAAACAGGAGCAATTACTCAAAATTTCTGCTACCGGTTCTCCAGAACTGGTCAGAACCTGCTGAAACCCACCTCTGCTGTGATCAATTTGACATAGCCCTCTCTCACACACATACATATTCCACTTTCTAAAATACCCTGTTTCCCCACCTACCTATCTTGAGCAACATCACTAGAAAGAATAGGGAAACTGTGAGGCTTGTGGTTTTGCTCTGCTTTTCTTTCTGGTTGTTGGGAAATCAATTATTTCTAAACTGCTGAAACAGGGTGGAAACCTACTTTACATTCCACTTTCCAGCAATACTGCTCAAACTTCTCCAGTGTCTCACTAATAAATGGTAGCAAGAAATTAAATAATCAGTTAAAGAAGGAATAAACAATACATTGTTATCTTCCCTTTTAGCAAACCATTTTCCACTACCAAGGAATCATCAGTCTTATCTGCTCAGTTGGCTGATTAGACCTGGAAAAAAAAATAGAAGAGTTTTACAATAGTCTACTGTATATGCTGAGGGGTTTAATTGTCATGGTGTAGTATGAGTAACAGAGTGAAATACTACTGTTACTGCTATTAACCTGAGGTAATTCATTCTCTAAGCAAGAGTAGTTCAGATAGCATCCTGAATTAACAAATCCTAACTTGGGGGGAAAAAAGTTTCTGATGGTATCAAAAAAAATGAAAAACCGTATGTGCAAAATAGATCACATGAACAAAGACAATTTTTACTGCTTTAGAAAACAGATGAACATTTTGCTTTAAGAAAAGAGAAAAGCTATGGCAATTCTCAGTAGCAAGCATTTACTTAAAAAGCAAACTCCATTTGTTATGTATAATAAGCACAAATATGTGCGCACATTTCTGCCGTGAAACAACAGCAATAGTAACAACTGTTTCCTGACAAATGGCTAGTCTAATAGCACTTACAAATTGGGGTGGGAAATGGGGGAGGAGGAATACCTTGTTGGGCTGTAAAGGAAATCCACAGGTATAATAAAGCATGCACTGACAACTTGGGATGGTTAAATTAATGTTCGTTATTGCCCTACAATTATAAAAAGAATTTCTTTGTTGTATAATAGCACTACTGTAGCTCTTAAGCTTTAAGCCAGAATTTTCAGTAATTTTAATAGCCCAAGGCCAGTGAACTGAGCTATATTCTTTATATTTAAAAAAGCAGCCTGTGAATAGGCACTGTATGCGCATCCTTGAAATAAACTGCTGAACTGAATTTTGCATTCATTATTCTTACAACTAGAATGCACTGCTAATACAGGATTGTTCCAATTATTTTATATTACTTGTATGATTTGCTGTTGTAGATTCAATTCTAAAGTGCAGATTGAAGAAACATGTTTGGAATTACAGGTAGTCCTCACTTAGCGACTGAAATTAGGGCTGGCAACTCCATTCTTCAAAAGTGAAACAAAATGTGACCATACCAATTTAATAACATCAGTTCTGCTGCAGTCAAGTGGATTACCCTTGATTGTTAAGCATGGTGTCCTGTAACCATGACTTATTACTTCCTGCTGGCTTCCCCATTGACTTTGCTTTTCAGAAGCTGGCTGTGGTTTGCAAATGGTGACCATGTGAGTCTCATAAATGTATGCTAGTTGGGAAGCACCCAAATTTTATTTTTTTTCCAATTTTTTTTTTTATTTTTCAAAACACAAAACATAAAATACATCTTTTTAGAACAGGTGCTTGTTCTGTCATATAGTAAGTACAATTATTAAGATTCCCACAATCAATTTTGTTCCCATTTTTATCTAATTACATCTTTTTTTAAAAAAAAGAAAAAAAATCTTATTCTAAACATTTATCATTCAATTATTTCGCCCAACATTCTAGACTATAAACACCATTCTAAATCTCTAAGATTTTAACAATCAATATTTCATATACATTTCTCAATTTAAGACCCATTACACCAAATCTATATTTCACCTCTTCTTGATCACAACTAATATCCAAATCTTATCAAAAATTTATTTCCGTTTTCTCTTAGAATTTTTACAAAATCAATCAACATTTCGCTCTGTAGTTTATTACTTCCAAAGTATTTTACTTTGATTTAGTTACTCCATAGTTATTCTCTTATACTATTAAAATTATTTTGGCTAATTCATAGTTTATATAACTCCAATCTAATTATTTAACTGGTTCACAGTTATATTGTTATTCTCCTGTAAAGTTTCTTCCTATTCCTCCTAATTTTATTTTTTAGCTGGTTCACATCTTAATCTGCTGCTTTCCAGCAAGGCTTACCTCCACTCCTGACCTTAAATTATTTTGGCTGGTTCACAGTATGATTTTAACTACACACCAACCTTATCTCCTTTACTCCTCCTATATTTATTTTATAACTGGTTTGCAACTTAAATAGTTGCTTTCCAGCAGTGCTTTCCTCCGCTCCCACCTTTATTTTTAACTGGTTCACAACTATATTTCAATTGTTCCCCAGGTATAGTCTCCTCCACTCCTATCTTTATATTTTTTGGCTAGTTCACAGTTTAGCTTTAGCTGTTACCCAGTATATGCTTTCCTCCACTCCTAATCTATATATTAATTGGTTTGCAGCTTTACTTTAACTGTCTTCTAGTGCATATTTTCCTCCGCTCTTACCCCTATTTTTAACTGGTTCACAATTATATTTCAATTGATCCCCAGGTATAGTCTCCTCCACTCCTACCTTTTTATTTTTAACTGGTTCACAGTTCATATAAACTGTTATCCAGCTCATGCTTTCGTCTACTCCTAACTTTTATTTTAATTTTTAACTAATTCCAAGCTTTTTTCAACTGTTTTCTAATATAATACCTTCCTCCACTCCTACCATATTTATTAACCTGGAGCAAAACTCTACTTTAGCTAATTTCCAAAATCGTATTTCACATTACTCCTAGTTTCACATATTTAATTGATTGATAACATTTTGTTTTAATTATTATCTTGCTTGCATTTTCCTCCCTTCCAACTTCTCTTATTCAATCTGTTAGCTTCAAATTACTTCACAATGTATTACCCATATTGTTTTTCCATTTATTCTCCTCCATATTTCTAATTTAAAATAAAAATATATTTTAACAAATATCTTCCAATGTCTTAAAAAACATTTTCTTCTAAATTGTTGAATCTACGGAAAATTCAAAGTTTAAGAAAAAGTTAGAGCCTCCAGGGATCGTATTTTTCTTAAATCATTTGTGCTCTTATTTCTTAATCAAATTATTTGTGTATTTATATATATTTATTAAAACAAGGTGGTGATAGTAATAACAAGGAAAATAATAACAATAGTAATTGCAATAAAAAAATAAGGAACTAATAGAGACATCAGTAAGAAGGGAAGCACCCAAATTTTGATCACGTGACTATGAGGATACTGCCATAAATTGAGGATGAGTTGCAAATCTACTTTCTTATCACCATCGTAAGTTTGAATGGTTGCTGAGCAAAGCAGTTGCTAACTGAGGACTACCTGTACTTTACAGCTTCTCACTGACAAATCTCTCTTAGAAGCTTTTGAGTAGTCCGAGATGTGCGTCATTCTCTTCCAGCTCTGCACTGAAGAGAGCTGAACTGTGAGACGCAAAAGAAAAAATACTGCAGCTCATCTCTGCTAGCAAGGACTTGCCACTGGAAATGAAAATAAAGGTCTCCCAAGGTATCTCATGCAAATACAAGTCATGGGAGATAACTCTACTTTGAAACGGATACCTAACTATTATCATGTGGAATACTTTCCCGTTCAGTGACTTAAAATTATTCTTTTTAAAGACTTCACTGGGGATTCCTCTGAAATACCATTCTAAATAGTGAGCAAAAACCATTTCAATACATAGCTTTTTACTCACTTTTAAAATATTCCAGAGTTTGATTGTATGATACTAATACTGATATCAGTATGACTTCAAATGTATCTCTCAATGATTAAAAAAATTGTTTGAGATCATTTTTTTTTTTGAATAAATCAGTCCATGATGTTAATGTATTTTGGGGGGAAAAAGAAACAAAAAATAAAGATGACAATAAATGAAGAATTTTGCATAATTAACACAAATGATATACTGGGATTTATAATCTCTGTAATTTCCCTAGATTTTCCCCCTAAAATATCCAAGATATTACAAGGAAAGTTGGTCTAAATGTTTGCAAGACTAGAATGGAATGAACTTCTGAATAGATAATAGTAATTCATAGATCATAGGCATGCTCATATAATAGACAAGAGACTTCTCTTCACATCAAGAAAGATAGAAAATCTGAACACACAATTCTTTGCTTGACAGGGTAGTCTCTTGTCATTCAAATAAATATGAACTTCTTCATAGCTTTGACTTCAGTGTTCATCTATTGAGGCAGACAGAACTCTAGACTGGCTTAAGCCCCATGAATTTTAGATTAGGAAGGAAGAATATCTAATAGAGTCTCAAAATAAAGATATATAGAATAAATGTTTGGGTTCTCTGTAGTATGTAAGTAAAGAGGTCAAGACTCTTCATGGAATTCATTGCATAAATGATCTTCACTATTTATATTTATATAATATAAATAATTTATATTAATAGAATAATTTATATACATTTTTCCATGAAATGTATCGGCAGTAGAGTCCTTCAAGTTTTTAGCTTCTATAATCTCTCAGGATTTCAAATGGACTCCTAAAATTAGAACGAACATTAAAAGGGCACAACAAAGAATGTTCTTCCTGCGTCAACCCAGGAAGTTCAAGACTGCCCAAGGAACTGTTGATATAGTTCTACAGAGGAATTATTGAGTCTGTCATTTGTATTTCTATAACTGTCTGGTTTGGTACAGCAACCAAACAGGACATGTGCAGATTCCAATGGATAGTTAGGACTGCAGAAAGAACAATTACAACCAATCTACCTTCGATAAAAAACTTGTACATTGCATGGGTCAGAAGGAGGGCTGAGAAAATATCTCACTTCCCAGACATAAATTGTTTCAACTCCTCCCTTCGGGATGCTGCTATAGGGCATTGCATACCAAAAGAACTAGACACAGGGACAGTTTTTTTCCCTCGTGCCATCAGTCTGCTGAACTCCTAATTCTCACAGTACTCACAGTATGTATATTTAGCCATGTAATATGGCTCTAGTATTGTTATCCTTATTATCTTCTTTACTACCCACTCTTATTGGTATTATGATTATTACTATTATTCTGTTGCTTTGCATGTACACTGAGAGCTTCTGCATTTTAATAAGGGATCTAATGGCATAGGATACATTACATAGATAAGTTGTGATTCAAAGGCTGCTTTGAATCACAACTTATCACAATCATAAATGCCTGCAATTTGCTCCTTTTTTAAAGCAACTAACCATGCTATATAAACTATTTTGAAAGACTGTATTTCAAAAATGATTTATTTCATGGCCTATGGAGATACTGTTTAAAAATGCAACTCTATGAATACCTTGAATTAAGAAACTGCTTGTGTGGGCTTTGGGGATGCTAACCCCTGCAACAGTTCTCTTCTTAATGTTCTTCATGACATATTTAGCTCAAAAATTTTTTTACTGGAAAGTTGATCTCTGAATTTGTTTTTTATTTAAAATATTCTCCCTTATAGACTTTTAAACATAGTAGAACTATTATAAAATGCTTGCTTTTTATGTGTTGATTTGTGATAATGTGTTAATCTTTTGAGCATCACTTCGGAGTGAAGTCGTAACAAAATTACTGAGTAGGGGACAGGTCTGGAATAATATGATTACCTTGGTAAAGACTGCTATGGAAGACTGATATTTAAAAACTAAGATACTAAAATTTCTGACAACAGTTTTCAAACATGCTAATAATATTACATAGTTGAAAAGTGTTAATTAAACCATTTAAGTTCAATTGGAAAAGGACAATTACAGGAGTTGGTGATGTTCCCACTAAAGACACCTGAAATCTAGTAAAACAACAACCCTCCCTATCAAGACAAAGCTGCTTTAAAAAGCACAAAGAAACTACAGACCTGATAATTGGCATCAGATGCAGCAGAAAGCTCTATGTTTATTGGATAGTTTGTTGATTCTCAAAATTGCATGAAGAACATTTCAATATCTGACCACAGCTGGATTCAAGAAAGACAAATAATCATCTTGGAAGTGTCTATGGAGATTCTCCTTCCTTTGGGTCATGGTTGTTCCAAAGGTGGTTTTTCAAAAGGCAACTGAATTTTGTTTTTCCTTGAAGATGGTCAGAACTGAAGAAGCTTTTTGGACGAGAAGCGAAACATCTTCAAGGAAAAATAAAAGTCCAGTTGCCTTTTGAAAAACCACCTTTGGGACAATCATTTTGGAAACCGGTAGGGTTGAAACTGTTAAATTAACTTTATTCTCAGGAAAAAGCTGGTGAATACTAATTAGGTAGAAAATACTTCCTTAAATATGAATGGTAAAGAATTGCATAAGGAAACTTTAGACTTCAAATATTTTACTATTTGAACAATGTTTTCCCCACATTGTTCATTACTTCCTTTAATAAATATTGTCACTCTGATAATCTAGATAGATAAGCTCCAGCACCACTATCAGCTCCAAACAACTAGTCATAGAACCATACTACTGAGTAGCAGCTGTTCTTTTCTTTTTAAGTTAATGTCAACATCTGGTTATGATCTTCTCACTGTTGGAAATCTAGTTCAGGAATTGGAAGATTTATGAACAAGATTTCAAATTGTCCTGTTATAGCTATATTTTAGTCTGACTTCATAGAATGGTGAATATGACTTTAGAGTGATCACAGCCTATTGGGGGTCTTATATGTTTTCCTTGGTCATATTCCCAGTATTTTGGATTTATTATAACATCTAGAATAATGACCTCTAACTTCCACAACAATGGAATTTTTATATAACAGCGGAAAAATAAATCTACATCAAAATTGGCAGAATTGAGTTCAGCATGCACATTAGTTTTTCTTTTTAACAAAAAAAAAAAAGTTTCAAGTTGCTTTTTGTATGATATAAATGTCCAGGCACAAACATGAAAATCATCTTCAAGGCACGCTTGGCTCCTGATCATGCAATGGTCATGTAGTTTTCTTGGCAGCAACAAAGAAATCCTTTGCTACTAAAGTCTTCCTGAATATTTTTATATTTGCAGTTTAGCTCATAGCAATATATTTCCCAGGATGCTTCCCATTCAACTACTAACCAAAGCCAACCCTACTTAGCTTCTGAGCTCGGATAATATGGAGGAGAGGGAGAGGGAGAGGGGGGGGAAGGGGGGAGGGAGGAAGAAAGGGAGAGAGAAACTTCATGGAAAATTTTATGCAGCAAATCAGATTTTCTACAACTGTTGCTATTCTTACAGATTGACAACAATATAGCACTGTACTCTTTCAGTACTTGCTGTTATATTTAATTTTGTTGTGGTTACATTTGTGAACATTTCAGAGACATCTGTAGATACTTTATAACATATTCGCACATGCATTTCACTATCAAACGATGTGTTATCACAATCATTGTTTGGACAGGGCAGAATTGTTGAACTTTGACTTTAATCCATCTGGTTTTCCCCAGATGTTCAAGGAAAAATGGATTTGGGGTAGAGAAACAATGTCATCCAGGTTATGTACAGTATATGTATGTGTATGTATGTATATCTATCTATCTATCTATCTATCTATCTATCTATCTATCTATCCATCCATCTATCCATCCATCCATCCATCCATCTATATCTCATGGACCATGCATTCTAACTTACAAGGCAGTAGTCTTTTTTTTTAAAAAAAAAAAAGAATCTACCTTACATAGCATTTGTAGCATGTCATAAAATATTTCCCCAAATATAACTGAAAAAATGTTACTATTGTGCATCTTTTATTTCTTAGTTCAACCACAAAATACAGAGAAAGGGTGTGTATGTGACAGTCAGACAGACAACCCATGTCTTGTTAAGTAATAATTTCAGAGATATTTCCTCACCTAAACAGAGAAACAGAATGATCACAGGGTGGCAAAAAAGCAGTGGGGGCGGAAGTGACTCTTAGTTTCCTGGCAGCCTCCCCATTGAGTTTCCTTGTAGGAAGCTGGCAGGGAGCATTGGAAATCTTTCCTGTCCTGTCCTGTCCTATCCTGTCCTGTCCCATCCCTTCCCATCCCGTCCTGTCCCGTCCCATCAATTCAGCAATCTCACACTGAATTCCATCATTATGGACTATACTCAGTTTCAGTTTTGTGCTATCTTGACAAATCACGAAATAATTTTGAATAAATTTAGCTTGCTGATTGGGATCTGACATTACATGTCTACAATGATGCATTTGCCCTTGAATAATCACAGAAGGATTCCATCCATTCTTCACTGGATGGAATTCTTTGGCATCAAAGGATATCATTTGGAAAAGGCAGTTGTATTGTCTGATGTTCTTCCTGAATTTGTTCACAACAGCTTCATCATTGCTGTATAAATTGAGGGAAATTCATTAGGTAGCGGTTGTAAATTTCCTATCCTTTCCTTCATACACAAAAATTGGCAGTTTCACCTGAGAAAAGGAATGCATGACATTGAAGGTAGACTTTGACCATGACACCAATATCAGCAGAAATAATATCTTGTGAAAGTTGTGCATTGCACTTTCTCTGTTGAGGTCTTGTTGTTGAAGATGGGTATTGTCACGCTAAGGAACTCTCACAGTTGATCTTTCCATTCCTGCTCCAACTTTTCTTGTCTCGTCATTCTGTGATTCTCGTCTTTCTTTGTGATTCTGGCGATCTTTGATCATCTGTTCATCTCTCCTCCTCCTTCCCACATTCCTATGATGTTTGGTGTCATCTCTTGACCATGATGTCTTCTCTGTTGTCATAATTATGGCATAATTATGCTAATGGTATTTTGATTTAATTATTTTTTTTCAACCACAGTGTTGTATGCTGCCATTCTTATCCCAGAACACTTTAGAATCCAGCTGGTGTCTCCACTTTATTGTAGAAAACTGTGAAAGCTTGTTTAAAAACAAGATCATGTGGCCTCCTGTGGGTTATGGTGGGACCGGTCTACCTGATCTCCAGCAATTGAAGGGACCAGCCTACATTCTATCTTAGAGAAGGAAGCAATTGAAAAATGAAACAGGATGAACAAGGACTAAGATATGGTGGCTATTGTATTTCATTGATCCCAGAAGGATCCAATTTCTATTCCATCTGCAGCCACAGAAGCTTACTTGGTGTAGCCCAACTTATCTCATAGGTTTGTTTGGGGTTTTTTTAGACAAGTTTTATTACATTTTTCTTTTACATACATATTTTATGAACAGAATATTGACTGGGTCATATCTTTTACAACTTATGACATAATTATATGTTGATTTTTATTATCTATTCCACTTTTTTGTTTTTTCCAAATACAATTTACATATTTCATTTTCTGCCATGATATTCTTTTTCTCTACTTTTTTATAATTTATCTTAATCTCTTCTTAATACATAATGTATAAACAGTATCACCATCTGCCCTTCAAATCCTAATTTCTTAGCATTGTTTCAATTAATTATCTTATTTCTTTATTTATAAAGTATATTTCTTGTAATCCCCATCACATTTTTGGTTATAAACAATAAACTTCATTTTATTCAATTCTTACATTGAAACCCTTTAACTTGATTGATCTTCCACATCTTATTTTATCTCTTCTTAATATATAATAAGCAATATCACTATCCACCCTTAATTCCTAACATCTATTATAGCATCAATTAATTATTTTGTTTCATCATTTATAACATATTATTCAAAATCCCCATCACACTTTTTTATATATTAATTTCAATTATTTTCATAATTAAACATAATTACCACTTCATATTTCATTTGCTGTTCCATTTTACAATACACAATATACATAATCATATTTACTTTTTACATTCACAATTACTAATATTAATACAGTTCCCTTAGATCTACTAATATATACCTTATTTCCCTTTCTCCTTTCCACTATTCTTCCCCTTTTAACCATTTTCTCCTGGTCTCTCCAGAATTCCACTTCTTAATGATTTTTTCTTTTCATCCCATTTTCTTATCTTCTTCTTCTTCTTCTTTTTATATTTATTATATCTTTTCTCCTGAATCCTTTCTCTAACCTTTGAGTCCATCACTTGCATAATTCGCCCCCCCACTGTTACTTAATCTTTTCCCATTTCCTTCTCTTCCTTTAGATTGCTTTTTTAAAAGAAAATATTCCCCCCTGTCCATTCTTTTTTTGCCACTGTAAATCCCAGAGTAATCATCTAACTTTTTGCCTTCAATTCTTTTTTCTTCAATATTATTTTCTTGTTTCTCATTTATATTCTCTTTTTCCTGTTTTATGTGCTGTAACAAAGTTTCTTACTTTTTATTGTCCTTTATTGATTCACGCACATTTTTAAGCATCTCAATTAATTCCTCACACATCCAAGACCCCATATTATTAGTTTAAAAAATTATTAGTATTTCCATTTATATTTAATTAAGATTTTAGTCCATATAGTCTTTTTTATTTCCAGATAATATCCAGTACAGATGTTTGTCCAATCCACTCCAATTTAGAGCTTTATTATTGTCCATTTCCTTTAGAAGTCGAGACCAAACAGCTTAAGATAGAACAAATACTCCTTAAAATTTCCCACAACTCTTATGGTGATCAAGATCACTGTTGTAATTTCCTTGAATTCTCAAACCAGTCATTGTAGTGCTCTTTTTCCATCAGCAAATGTCTCTCTAATCCACAATTCTCAGAACAAAGTATCCAGTTTACAAAAGTATTTTAAATCCACATAGAAAATACTTTCTCTCAAATTGCTATAATCCTTTTATTGTTTTTAATTTCTCCAAATTCAATTTTAAATCCAGTTGTAAAATTTCCTTTCTTGGGCTTTAATATTTTAACCTCCTCTTTGTTCTTCCTTCATACTTCAAGCCTGTCAAAATTCTTTCAAATCTTCATTAAAAAATACTTTCCCTTGGGTTTCCTTTTCTTATAATAGTTTTAGTTTCTTCAAATCCAATTTTGTTATATTTTAAATCCAAATATAAAGTTTTCTTTTCTGGGCTTTAGTACTTTAACTTCCTCTTTGTTCTTCTCCCTCCATTAAAATTCCCAAGTGCCAATTCGCTGCTCATTTCCTTGCCGGGATCTTTTAGAGTTTTTTTTTTTAAATCCTTTTTTACCTGTGAGTTGGCCAATTGCTCACCCGGTACCAGTACTCCATCCAAACACTGCTCCTGCACAAAATCTTATTCCGGTTGCCCCAGCTTCAAAGTGGTCATTTTTAATGGCCACTGCCCCCACTGCCGGATTGAAGAGCTGTCTCCGACCTTACGAGGAACTTGCCTGTTCCTCTTGGTCATCCGAGGTGCCTCTTCTTCTTCACCGACCCTACAAGATGGTTCCGGTCCGAAGAACCCCCGACAGCGGTTTGTCCGGCTGAATTTTTGCTGAGCTCATTGGAGCCCACTAATTTCCAACCAGTCTCGCCGTGACGCTTCCGGTTTCCTCTATTATCTCATAGGTTTGTTGTGAAGAAATATAGATGGATAGAGCACTATGTATGCGCTTTAAGTTCTTGAACAAAGATGGAATATAGACATGTGTATATGTTTATGTGCCAGAGAAAGAGTCCATAAAGCAATAAAAATACTGAGGTCCTGTTCCATGCAACTTAAAGTTGTTGCTTTTTTAAGAGCCACATGATGAATCAATTCCTTGTTACTGAATGGGGAAGGGAGCAAGAGATTGCAAGGATGTCAGTGAAACTGTCATGGAATGTTCTAAATGATCATGACCACAGCAGAAGCCTGAAGCAGCTACAATGTCCCCAAATTTCATTCCCCCAGGAGTGATGGATCATGGATTTTGGATGCAATCTATATGTTAGCTCATTTGAGGTACCTTGGCTCAAAAATGGTTGCTCTATGTTCCACTATTTTGTCTAGTAAATGGTAATGACAATTAATTTTACCCTGTTTCCCCCAAAATATGACAACCCCTGATAATAAATCCAATCGTGCTTTTGAGTGCATGGCAATAAGGCCAAGCGCTTATTTTGGGGTTCAAAAAAATATAAGACAGGGTCTTATTTTCGGGGAAACACAGTACTACTACCGTGTTTCCCTGAAAATAAGACCCTGTCTTATATTTTTTTGAACTCTGAAATAAGTACTTGGCCTTATTTTTGGGGAGGTCTTATTATTTTGGGGCACATGAAGCAAGATGGGGCTCCTCTTGCCGTCTTACTTGATTTCCAGCTCTGCGTTTAAAATTTTTGGGGAGGGCTTATTTTCAGGGGGAGGCTTATTTTAGCGAATGCACTCAAAAGCCCGATTGGGCTTATTATCAGGGGATGTCTTATTTTGGGAAAAACAGGGTATATAAATGTTACTGTAACTCAATTATTTTTTAACGAGGCCCCTTTTTTTTTACAAAAATTGTATAAATATCCCATGATATTTATATGGCACTTGTTATTATTTTTCATAATTTATGAAGAAACAGTGAAATAATATAGTCATTTATTTCTAGTTTTACATATCAATATTGCAAGTGATCAACAATATTTTGGAAGTGAAAAGGCTTGCTTTTCTTTCTAGTTGATTGTTTAAGTGTAAGTAAAAACCATATGCAATATATTCCACAGATTTGCTTCTGAAAAAATCAACATGGTTAGCAACATAAGAACTGTCACATTAATAACCCTTCGCTGATATTCAAATTTTCTGTCTTAAGCTAAAGAAAGATTGAATACCCTGCTGTTGTGTGGCCAAGATTGAAGAGGTGTCTCACTGACATTGTTCAAAGTTTATGAAAATATATGAACGCTCAAATGTCATTGGTTTTGCACCTTCAACAGACTGTAGTTTTATGAGAAATCAGTCTTTTAATCAAAATGATTGAATACCTTAAGGTCGTACCCAAAGATATCAGTTAATATCGAGAAATATGCTATTTCTCCCGATTTTGCCAAGCTCTACATATTGTGGTACATTTTAAAGTGTTAATTTGTGCATTCCATATTGAAAATTGATCTGGAGTTTCAGCTTTTTGTCAAACAAAAACATATGGTTACAAGCTCTATGCATTTTACATGATGGCTGTTGAAGCTGTCACATGTGCAAACTTGATAACCGATGTGACACATATGCAAATAATTTGCTTGTTTAGTAACAATTCAAAGATTCATTATTCATGCAAAAACACATTTTTAAATGATCAGATGGAATGAGTATTCATTTTGCAAAATCTAGCCTCATTGGTGTGCAAACACAGATAAAATAAAGCTGGAAACTAAGTGGTATTAAAACAAATCCAAGAATAAGGATATTTCCAGATAATTATTGAAGCAGATGGTGTTTTTTGTTAATTCTGCCATCAGTCTGAGAACTTGATGTCTTACATCTGCACTTGGTAACATAAATTGTACCACTGACATTATCTGAGTTTTCTCAAATACTTCAGTCAGTTTTACTCCAAGATTAACTAACATCTGCTACAATGCATGCCTGTCAAATACATTTATTTGAAAGCATTCCTTCAAAGGAATTTTTTTTAACTCAAACTTTAATTTGAGCTAATGCACAATGTGCTTGTGACAACTGGATCTTCTTTAGAGCTTTAGAGAACGTCAAATCAGGATGCTCAGCTAAGTAACTCACATTTCCACAGCTAATTTGTGAGCCAACTTGTCATACACCCTTTCCTCATCTTGTTAGTTTTTTTTTACTTGTTCCTCTCCATTTTCCCTTTCTTAAGTAGCTTCAGAGATTTATGAAGGAAATTGCCCTATGCACTTCTCTATAGGTATCTATTTCTTTCAGCTACTTGATTCTATTTCATCAAATCGCTGTGCTCATTCTTTGTCTTCTTTCAAACATAATTTTTGTTTGTTTGTCGAAGCTATTTTAAACATAGCATTTTAGCCTTGCCTAGTAAAGCCAGGGATGCGGTGGCTCTGTGGCTAAGATGCTGAGCTTGTCGATTGAAAGGTCAGCAGTTCAGCGGTTGGAATCCCTAGTGCCGTGTAACAGGGTAAGCTCCTGTTACTTTTCCCAGCTTCTGCCAACCTAGCAGTTTGAAAGCATGTAAAAAATGCAAGTAGAAAAATAGGGGCCACCTTTGGTGGGAAGGTAACAGTGCTCTGTGTGCCTTTGGTGTTTAGTCATGCCAGCCACATGACCACGGAGACATCTTTGGACAGTGCTGGCTCTTCAGCTTAGAAACAGAGATGAGCACTGCCCCCTAGAGTTGGGAACGACTAGCATATATGTGGGAGGGGAACCTTTACCTTTAGTAAAGCCTATGCAACTGAGATTAATTTACTTAGCAAACTATTCTCCAAAGAAGATATTATAATCACAAAATAATCTTGGGAGGGTTTATCTTGTGGCACTGAGAAAACCATCAAAGCTTAAGTGAGTGCCAAATTTTTACTTTCAGGGCTCCAGGATGACATTTCCCCTCCCCCCAAAAATGGAGCAAGTCCAAATTTAACTAAAGGGATAGTTGATATAAAGTAGTAGATGGAGGAAATACAGTCAACCAAACAGATAGGCTTTCTTCCATTATTTTATTATTAATAGTTATATAATTATTTACACAATTTTTAAACATGAAAGCTAGTTAGCGATTAATGGTTTGTAGATATGATGTATGAGTAAGAAGAACAAAATAAAAGGAGTGCAACTGGCAAAATATTGTCTATAAATAAAATAAAACTGAAGGGAGAAAAGGAAAGATAAGATGGGAAATTTTTTAAAAATCAAATGTTTGGAAAAAAAGCATTATGGGGGGGGAGATTTTAAGGAAGCAACAGTAATTTTTTCTTATTTTTTCTTTATCTTCCCATAATCACTCCTCTATTAAAAAAATTACTGTGATTGGGCAACCAATCACAAGAAATAGTTTGATCTTGCAGGAGGACCTGTTGCTGTCTCAAGTAATCATTTCTCCCCAAAGGTATTGCTATAGATAAATGCTAAAATATATTTATAGTTTTATTCCATTATTCATCCAATATGTAAGATCTGGCTTCTTCTTCCACCATACCAAAATCTTGAACTGCGTTCGAGAAGTGCAACTTCTCCAAGGATTTTGAATCATTTTAATTATTTAAATGTGAATGCCAGGCACGACCTCTAGAATCACACAACAATTATGCTTGTCTGTAATTAGTGAATTTACGCTACTTTATTACTGTACGTCCAATGTTGGGAACACATTTAAAGTCAGAAAAGTATTTGAATTGGAAGGGATACATATTTCATAAAAGTCTCTGTTTAAACTTTGGTTCAGTCACTACTGTGCAAAAAGAATGAAAAGGAACCCAAAAATAATACAAGTACTGTAAACAATTGCTTTCACGTATATCTGTCTGATTATTCTGAAATCTCTGAATAAGTTCGGAATGTGTAAAACCTGTCATATTATAGAAACATGTCTCTTTAAAGTAAATGTGAAATTCCAGTAATTGAAGAGATAAATCTAGTGTTTTTGTGGAGGTACTTTTGATGAGAACTACAGTAGTAAATTAGAAATTATTCTGTGCTGTTATATCATGGTAAAAGCCTTTCCATTATCTATTGTCAGCCACTGGGGATGGGCAAATAACTCAGTTGTCAATCTAACTGCAAAACGTAAAGTTCTGGGAATAATCAATAATTTTTTTAAAAAAAACCCAACCCTCTTCTATTATTCTCATATAATCTTTTCAACAAGCCTTAAGTTGTTTCCTCCCCCGCTTCTCTTGCACATCTCATTTATTCACAGATATATTGGGTATGATGGAATATTTCATTTTTTTATAACTAGTTATGTGTTATTGTGTTTTCACATGGCATACGAGAGCTACATTTCAATAAGAACAACTAGCTATAGCTTGACTTGTAAATGCAATTTTGCATGTAATAACACAGTTAATGAAATTAGTCATCACAACTATCTGTTTTATTATTGTTTTTCCGGGATATTGTTTAACTTATCCTACTTTAAAACTCCTTGATGTTCGCCCTCTTTCACTCATGGAAATAAAATTCATAACTTGGATCAGCAGTGACATAACTCCTCCATGCCATATATCTCTTTTTAAAATAACGCTTGTTCCAAACCCTCTTTAAATCTAAATCAAAACCTATTTACCTCATCAACTACAATGCAGGTGAAATAATAAGCTGTGAATCCTAAACTTCATTGCTGAAAACAGGAACTAGAGATTTTAAAATGTGGTTTAATCTACTGGCCCAGAGTTACTGTAATAATAGTAAGAGATGTGATTACTAATAGTACTATTTTTATTTGTTGTTTGTAAACTAGCAGAAGTATGGAGGAAGAATAGGTGATCTACCTGTCAACAAATGAAAAATAATAATAGAGAAAGATTGTAGCTTGCTTGAAGAACATATGCTTCATGTGCAGAAAGTTCTATATTTAATTAATGGCACTTTAAGTTACATTTGAAAAATACCTTATGAAACTATACAAATCATAAAAACTCACTACTGGATTCCTTAGCAGAAACTACACATAATAGCTTTCCAGTTCCTTTAGCAAATTACATCTAGAGACATAATGTTTCTGAATACAGTAGAACCTCTGGTCATGAACGTTTTGACCACGACCAAATCAGGTTCCGACCAAAAAATTCACAATTTTTTTCTGCGGCCGATTTCCCTTTCCTAATTTTTTAATTAGGAATTTTTTTTGTAAGCGCCAAATTTCCAAAATTAGGTTCAGGTCATGACCAAATCGGTTTGCGACCAAAGTTATGGAACGAATTATGGTCGTGACCAGAGGTTCTACTGTATATAGCAGTTATGAATAATCAACATGAAGAAACTTAATCTCTCCCTACCAAATGGTCTTATCTTCCTTTAAAGCCATCCATAACTGGCATCCATAACTATAACTTGTGACAACTAATCCCACCATTAAACTTACATACCTTTATCCATCTTAAATTTCTAACTACTGATTGACTATATATTTCAGTATTATAAGAGAGATAAAGGAGAGATTTCTTTTAATCCAACTCCTGCATAGCCAAATAATTTTACCTAGCTCTATCATAGCTTCTTTCATTGTTTCTGATCTAAGGAAGTCCCAAATATTATTATTCTTCACCCGCATAAAGTTGATACGGCTCCTTGAACATTTTAATTCTCCTAATATTTAACTTCTTCAGCTCTAGATATGTGCTCTCTATAGTTCAGCTTAAGTATGGTGGCTTATGTATTTATTTAATCAAATTTATATGGCTGCCTATGCAGTGGCTAAGTGAGACAAAAAACAGACATTGAAACATTTAATAAAACCATTTAAAACAATAAACAAAAAAAACAGAATAAAATAAACGTATGGACATTTTCCATATTACTTATAACTTTACAGAAGCACGACTTTTTCTTTATTTCAGGAGTTTTTAAAAAGTTCCTTGACTAAACTACAGCTCTGGGATTTCTAGGTTTTCTACCATCAATGTATAATCAAGTATAAACTTGATCAGTTTTTTTCCCAGATCTGACTTGCTGTATTATTCCACCAGATTTTTTTTAAAAAAATGCCTGGAGTAGCTAGAATATAGATCTATCAGTCTTCTGAATAATATGGAATAAAGGTCTACCTTAGTGTAACAAGCTTTTCATGTTACCTGAGCATGCATTTTTTGTCTGTTTCTTTAATTACGTAAGCAATTTCCTATATTCCACATTGTTCTTATTGGTAGTAATAAACAGCATAATATGGAAACAAATTCTATTAATTCCAGTAAACAACTACAGCTAGATTGCAACAGCATACTGTATAAATTCCATTAATTGACTGATTGATTGATTATAAATATCATGGATTCCAAAATGGTACTGTGGTATAAGAAAAGGAAATAATTAAACCCACATAGAGACATTCAATAAAACGAGCCTATACTGTAGTTATGAGCTGGGATGATACAATCAGCTAAAATCAAGACAATACTATTGGGTCCAAACAGTGACAGAACAGCCAACCCATTTTAGATGTACATCAGAGATGGATGCTATTCACTCTGTCCTAACCTGAAGCCTGTTGTAGAGAAGATGATGAGGATCAAGGAGAGAAATCACACAGATTGTTGCCTAGTAACTGTATATGTTTTCTCTTGCATCTTCTGGGTGAGTACAATGATGATAGCACAAAGAAAACTCTTCTAAACATGATGAAGTAACTTTTTGACAACAGATTGATTCAAACTGAATCAAAATGAGAAAAGGTGATCATAAGGCATTTCATAAATATGTCTTTTTCTACATCAACACATTTTTTTAAAATTCCCAGAATGTCTTACTATTTCGTAGTAAACAGCACTTTCAGAGACAAAATTAGAGAATACCAATTTTCAGCAAAAAAACAAAAATAAAAACAAAACCTGGGGTCACAATCCAGATTAAGTACTGCTTCCTCCCTGCCTTCAAAACACAAGGTGATCAGCTGAAATACATTTTTAAAAATGTATACATAAAGCAAAGAGTTTGACTTACCAGTCTACACTCTTCTACTTTTAGCCTAGGGTTTCCAACCTACTTCTCATCTTCTGCTATCTGGTAGCGATATTGAAATTGATGTAAAAGTTATATAAATGTTAATTAAACATTAGTTGCATGTTGAAAAAAATCTACTGCAAATTATGTATACAACAAGTAAAGCTTATCTACATCAACAAGCAGTGCCAATATGTCATTAAAAATAGACTGGTGTAGAAGACAAGAAGCAATGAAATGATAAGGAAGGCATAAGATAGACTATGCAGGTTGGATACAGTGACAAAGTCCTGGTTACTGGGAGTGGATACCACTAGGTTTGAATGGGAAACTAGTGTTCTTGCAGATCTTGTCACACAACTAGTCTCATTGTACTTGGTTCATTTTCTAAAACTCACCAGGATAGTAAAAATTAGACCTGAAACAAGGAAGAGTCATTCTTATTTCTATCACCTGCCACATCTTCTTTCACACCATTTTATTCCACACTTTTTAAATTTGGCTTTCTACTTTCTCAACAAAAACTCATATGGCTATTAAGCACGTTCAGTTAAGTCAATAAACCATAGATTGGGACAGAGTAGTCAATGTGCTTATAGTCTGAAGAAAATATTCTGATGATGTGATTGTTTGTATAAAAAGTGGAGTTAAAGATTTCCAATCTTTTTATTTGTTTCTTGGCTTCGGGGCTGAGGAGTCAGTCTCCCAGATTCTAGCCTGGTGCTTTAAGCACTATATCAAATCGACTCCCCAAGGATCATACCAAATGAATAATGGGAAAGGTCTGTCGTAACTGGCAATCAAAGAAGCACTGAATTGTGTGGCTGTGAATATGTACATATGTACACACACACACACACACACACACACACACACACACACACACACACACACCTTACATCAACTATAAGAAACAGGGCTGGCTTCAGAGAGGGGTAAATTATTTATTTATTTATTTATTTATTGGTTCGATTTATATGCTGCCCTTTTCCGGAGACTCAGGGCGGCTTACAATGCGTTAAGAAATAGCCTTCATACTTTTGTATATACCTGCTTAGTAGGGCTTTTGGCCCCTCCCCAAGCGGTGTTCTTTTTTATACAAAGTCAGCTTATTGCTCCCACAAACCGGGTCCTCATTTTATCTACCTCGAAAGGATGGAAGGCTGAGTCAACCTTGAGCCTGGTGAGATTTGAACTTGCAGTAATTGCAGGTAGCTGGTGTTACTTAAAGCACTTAACAGTGCTTTAGTCTGCTGCGCCATCAAGGCTCAAGGTTGAAATTTAGTTGTTAGGATCCTGCTAATGGTAATGCCATTCTCATTTTGTCCCAGAGAAACACAGTGGCAATATTACAGAATTCAGGGTTTGAATGTCTCACCTTCAGACATGAATTCACTGAGACAAAAATCCCCCAAATCCTGGAACAAACCAATGGACTTCTGCTTTTCTATGGCTACACAATATTCAAGTGTCTCAGTTTAGGTCCCTTCTGCAGCAGCTAGGCCTGAGGGTTCCTTTGACCTGAGGGGGAAAAAAGCTTGACAAGTGCACCTGAAATTTCCCATTGGAACTTTTGATATTATGAGATCTCCTCAATCTTACTCTGATGCCTAATGCAATGAAAGCAACACCAAATCTCTTGTTGATTGATGAGGGATAGCCCTGAGATTTTGAATTTCCCTTACAAGAAATATTTAAAACTCCACTTAAATCTTAGAACCCTCCTTTCTTCATTAAGCAGGAAAATGCTGCTGACTTTTGAATATTCTGTTAAGGAACAAAAAACCTTTCTTAATGCATTTGGGAAGGCAATAAGAAGGTAATATTTCTCTTTAGAGAATTGTTAAAATCCCACCAGAACTTTGTATCTCCCCTGCACGAAAAGCAAACTCATAAAACAGTCTCCCCATCTTTATGAGAAATAAGTCGTAGCAACTGAGTTGTGATTTTGCTTCTTTCTTTTATTAAGCTTATTTCATTTGTTTTCCTGAGTAAATATTCAATTTATCCATTATCTATTTTGCAAACGCCACGCTCGTGGGTTTTACTAAATATATTAGCTCTGCTGGACAGAGAGAGAAATATGAATCCTGAACAAGTATGCTAACATTACACAGCACTTTGGATTATGAGCAAAGATACTAGACAGATATATAAAACAAATCAAGAGATGTGTATGAACAATCAGAGATAATAGAATGTAAAGACAATGGGATAACTAAATTACACAACTAACAAAGCACTTGCACCTGACTACAAAGATGATAAAAATTATAATACTGATTTTGAAGAAAATATCTAAACAAAGAAAATTAAGAGTAGTATACATTAAATCGCTAACATTCAACTATTGACATTAATAGTAGAAGAAATTAAACAGTATGTTGCTCATTTAATATTACTTAGCTCCTAACCGGGAGGTAAATATATATATGTTTTACTGTTCAAAATAATATGTGTTAAATATATAGGAAGGGTTAATTTTGGATAATATTAATTTGAAAGTTTTGTGTTTTATGCTTCCTAGAGAAGCATGGAAGCCCAAATCCAATTAACGAAAAACACAGAAGGCAAATATCAAGAGATCTGAGCACAATCAAATCAGCCTGTTTCAGAAATGAAACAAGGAACAATAATTCCCATTGAAATGGCAGGGCCTTTGTCTTAAAAGACCCAGTAACAAACAGAAACAAGATATGATAAAAAAATGAAAATTCAGGTACAAGAATTATGTATTTCATACTGAATAATTATTTCCTTACTGCCCGTAAATCCTCTCTGGTAAGCTGTGCATCTAAAACTCATCGAACTGCCAAGGGGTAAACGCAGCTCCATCCATCACACAGCCACTTGACAAATACATTCCATAATAGAAGTTTATTTTTATGGGAGGCTGAATCAAGGACTTTCCCATGCATACAAAAACTTGTCAAAATTATTTATGAGTCTTGCTGAGACACACAATATGTCATATCAAACTCCTATTTTCCTTCCAAGCACAGACTGTCAATATCTCTGCTACTATCAATAATGTGGAACACCGAAACTATAGGCCCTCAGCATTTTGAGGTCATTTGCCCATCCTAGCTTGCTGCCAAGAACTCACTTTCTTTTTTCTGGAACTGCAATGCAGCTGAAGACAGATTCGTTTTCAATCACAGTAAGATTCTGTTAAGGTAAGCATCAGGGACCAACTCAAAATCTTGTCCAACTCAGAAAGTTTTGGGTTTTTTTACAAAATGAAAATACTTTTGACAAATCATAATTCATTATAGCTAGAATTAGGAGAACATTGAGGATTCTTTGGCTTTCCCCTCTGACTTATTACTGAAAGCTTTTTTCATTTTTTCTTTTTTTTTGGCTGGGAATTTTTTTTAAAAAAAAGTCTGAGGGTTATATATATATATTTATAGCCTATCTGGACAAAAATATATTAAATGAATCTTAAACAGTTGAAAAAAGTGAATTTTCTAAAGCTATAGAAAGTCTTGATTGTGTAGCATTGCTCATGGGAATATTATATTAAATTTTACTTCAGCTTTCATTGTATTCTTTAGGAAGAAAAATTACAAATGCACAAAATGTGTTCTTTGTATTAAGCAAGTTGAAAATAATATGCACAAAATGCTAATTTATATTGGTTTTTTAAGCCTAAAATATTGCCACGTTGTGTTAGTCCCACAGTACCATTTCAGCTACCAATGAGTGAGAATTATTAGATTATTCATGTATACTGTGGTATTTCGAATTGTGAAATTCTTTACTCTGGAAAGTTTTAGGGTTGCTATAGTAAAAATGAAGTGCAGTTTTACTTGTTTCCTTTCAAATATGAGACACCTCAGGTCTTTCAGCGAAATTAGATATCTCCCAATGTCCATATGGCCCCTTGTTAATCCCATATGGTATATATTAATTTGGCTCCACTTTACATTTTGTCAAGAGCCAAGTTTATCTCTCCTGTCTTTGCCATATCAAGCAAGTGTTTCTAACATTATGGATAGGACTTTGCTCAGTGGGGTTTCTCAGCATGACAAAGATGAAAACTCCAGAGAAGAACTGTGATCCCTAATCATCCTATTTCATACAGTTTAAAATTCTGAAATAAGTGTCTGAATGTGTGTAACAAAGAATAAATAGAGAAGGTTTTGGACATGCATGTGTATACATGCGCACATGTGTGATGTCTCAGGGTGAGTGTGCTTGTGCATCGTACACTTACATTATCAAGACAAGAGCTGTTGGCTTTTTCAAGATAGCCTCTATAGCTGTGCCCTTAAAAACTGACACCTAGGATATTAACAGGGAACCAAATGTATTTCCATGTGAAGTACAGAAACTTGTCAATTTCTGCAGATTGAACGGGGCTGTTGTTTTAGCCAATTAGGTTAAATATTCACCAAACAATAAGCACATGGGTCCTTGACTGCAGCCTAGTGGCCACGTTAAAACAGTTTATAAAGAGTCCTCTTATATTTTCATCTGTCTTTTTTGCATTATATTCTAAAGCGCTAGGGCCAGCTCATCATCAGACAGAATTCAATGGCACACACTCAGTATTTAACCATCCTCTTTTTACCACAAGGGAAAGCATCATCATCATCATCAACAACAACAACATATCTTTATTCGGTCACAGATCAGTATGTAGAATACAGAAATTGTAGTTACTTAAAATATGCTAAAATATCTAAGTAAGGTTGCCAGGTGTCCACTATTTGAGCGGGCAGTCCGTTTTTTTCACATTATGTTCACTATTTTTTTTCACAAAATAGTGGACCTTTTTTTTATTCAAAAGCTTTATGATGAAATTAAAATGTAATTTAATATTTTACATATTATTATAATATATTTGATGTTTTGAATTTTAAGTAAAGTTTTGAAGTGATTATTTTAATACGTGTTTGTAAAAAAATAAATAATTTAATTGTAATTTATTTTTTATTTTTTTACTACTTAACCCCCCCCCCGGCTTGTCCGCTATTTTTTGGAAGCAGACCTGGCAACCCTATATCTAAGGGGGGGTTACAATCAATCCTATGGCGCAAAGTGCAGATTACTGAGCAGTACTTGGCTGTGGATAGAGAGATGGAGTCCGATTGATCTGATAATAATATTTTAGGGTAAAATAAATTGGAATGACCAGGATATTTAATAAGAGAAACCATTGAATTTTCAGTTTCAGGTGCCAAAATTATAGTCCTGGTTTCATATGGAGTTTGGCATAAACCAGAGTAAACTGAAAGTTAACGTATTTTTAAAAGAGCACTGAATTCAGCTATCACTTGAGAAGTATCTCAGCTATGCCCTTTCCTTATCTGCTAATTTTTTACATGATAGAGAGTATGTGACAGAAGACAATGCCTGCACTCTGAAATAGTGTAAGACCTCCAGGGGAGAGTTCTGTTAGTGTTAAAGTAAAAGTCAGATTCGTATCTGAATTCAGAGGTCTTATGTCTGAGGCGATGTATAGGCTCTCACCCATTCTCAAATAGCTGTCCTGAATCTACTATAGACACTGATCTTAAATGGAAGATTTAACTCTGAATGCTCTTTTTACATTTCCATAGAATATACTTCACAACTACAACTCCTTTGACACGCTAACTGTCAGACTAACTATATCACTAAAGGTCAAGAGGTAATTGGTGATCTCTCTAATTGTTAGGCTTTTGCAAGGTCTGAGCTTGATCATTCACTGAACTGTTGAGTTGATAGGATTCGTGTAGCTAGTTATAAATTGATAATCTAAATTAATTCATTCAAGCGGAAATCGATTTTGTAACTCCTTGAGAGCTTGTAATAATGCTTACCTCCTACTGCTAGCTGCATTCTCTGTTCCATAAAGCTGGTTGGAAACAGCTGGATTCAGGTGACCTGCTAGCTCATTAAATCTGTTACATGTTCCTTTTGGTAAATGATATTAAGCTAAAATGTCCTTGTGTTGATTTTTTTTCTTTTAATTTTACAACAAAAATAACCTAATTTGTAACATGAAATAATAATCGCCTCGGACTACTTTGCCTTGTTAACAGATTTTATGCATTTTTCATTTACACAAAGGTAATGGAAAACATTTAAACTATCTGTTATTTAAGCCACTAGATATATGTTACTTGAAGTCTGACAGCTTCAGAAAATTATTGGGCCTTTGCTTTATACATAATAAAAGCCAAACAACTCATTTCAGTGGTTACTAAGTAAAATATGAGCATTTTTATTTTATTTGTTTTCCATTGGAAAAAAGTAATCTCAAATTGCTTTTTAAATTCATTTGTAAATACTACTTATTATTTCTCTTTGTGTAATACAAAATGCATAATTTCAATTTTTAAACTTAAAACTTCTTAATCTAGAGATAAAGGTAACCTAATTCTGAAGTTCTTGTAAGACAGAATCTTTTCTCTTTACTGTCATTTCTATGTGAATGAATAAATTTCTTTTTCTAAAGTATTTCAATTACCTTTGCTTAATCAAAAAAATTACATTAGAAAAGCAATATTCTTTTGAACAAAATTATTAACTGAGATATCTTTCAATATTTTATTAAATACAACATAGCTGTTTAATTAAGAATTAATTAATAATTCTTTTATCTAAACCATGCAAGGAAGACTGAAGGGTAACAAGCAGTTTAAAAACTGGTAATGAAGAACCCACAATATAGTGTTACAGTAATCCAAAATATCTACAATATCACTGACACCTTAGCCCATTTTTCCAGCAGAGTTCAACATGCAGCATGCATTCATTCATTCAGATCGATGAAATTGTTAAAACTAGCCCAAGGAATTAAGAGAAGATATGCTTGAGATTGCTCAGCTATTAAGATAATAGGAGTTAAAATCAGAATTATTAGCTTATTAAAGTTAAAGATCCATATAAAGATAAAGCATTTTTTTAATTATCAGAAAGAAGAAGCTAGCATTGATTTCTAACTCCTAGTATTAAAAGAAAGAGAAGAGCAGACTACTTTTTTCTGAGGCTTTAAACACTTATCAGGAATAAATTCTACCCAAATAATAGCTTCCATCATCTTTGATTCTTGCTCAGTAACCAACATCATCAGTCTTGTTCTGGTCTGATCAGAGAAAGATAGCATAAAATCAGATGCATACATACTATATGACATCCTAAATGCATGGTGTCTCTGTTATGAATTAGTCCGGCTTGGTAAAATTATAGCAGTGGATGTTATCTGTAAACAACAACTATTGTGGATATTTATGTTGCCAAAAAGGTGCATCCAAGCACACAAGCTGGCTTGGTGATAACCTCAAACCACCCAATAAGAATTTAGCTCCGAGACCACAGAATGTTGAACAAAAGAAGCAAAAAAAGACATTCGGAGACAGATATTTGCTTCTTCTACCTAAATTATAAATAAGATTTAAAGAGTTCGTAGTATTAGAAGCACAGACACAAAAATGTTCTTAAAAATTAGTATCTTTCCTATATTAAATGGAATCAGATTGGAACTAATATTCTGGTTACTTTACTTAGATTTTGATTTTAAAAGATAAATTACATCAAATCTCATGCCACACTTTAAGATAATCTAACCACTGAAATGTCAACGTGTTTAGTTTCCCTTGTAAACATACTTTATCCCAAAATGCCACTAAGACACTTAAGTATGATATAAATAATGATATAAAATCCAACTGCTAAATTTTAAATGACAGATTTAATTTGAACAATTTTCTAAATAAAGTTTTTCCTTTCTTCCTGGTCAAGTCAATGTCTCCTTTCATAATATATTGTTAGTTGAAAAATACTTATATATTGTTCTGACTTTATTAATCTCCCACACTGAAAAGTTCTGTTCAACAACACCTTAAATCAAAAATGGAGATTTCTGTCCATTGGGAAGCACATTTCATTATTTTTTAGGTGGGGTACTGAAAGTTGTACGAAGCACAATGCAGTGGTAAAGTAGAATAAATGAGGTCTTATCGTGAATCAAAGCCCATTGGAGTCTTGCTTTCTTTTTCTACATTGTGTGACAGAAGACAAGTGCTACAATATGTTTCCTTTCTCTGGAATACAGAAAAGGGCACTACAATAATTTTCTTTGGATATTTTGGAATATTTTTGAAATTGCTGGGGACCACAAACATGCCCCAAATTCTAACATATTTATTGAAAATTGGAGGACATAGATTGCCATCTAGTGGTGTGGCAAACATATTGGAAGTGCTCACCCAATCCCTTAGATAAAGGCCAAGACTTAATTTAGTTGTGCTGTGTTGTGTTATTGCAGGGAATGCCAAAATGGCCCCGAAATTCAAACAATACAGTTATATATGCAATGTTTTAAAAATAAAATAACAACCACTCATGAACAATCTATCAAGGTGTTACTTGAGATCTCAGATTTTTTTGCCAGCCTAATTTTAAGAATTACTTAAAACAGACACAATGCCATATCTTCTATAGACATATTTCATGCATTAAGCATATTTGGAACTAGTAATCCTTAGGTTTGCAAAGATAAAATAAGTGAAGACTTCCTTGAGTTGACTTCAACTCCTAGTGATTACATTGAAATAAACATGTACTTTTCATAACAACAACACACCTTCCTCTAAAATGGATTTTTCTATAGATAGATGGATTTTTCTATCTCCCAGTCTAGCCTACAACCCTAGAATTTTCTGGTAATTTCACATTCAAGTGAACTAGGCTGTACATCTCCTTTAAAAGAGGTACTTGAACTTTGTGAGAGTGTCCATGAAACACAGCTTTTGAACAAATTAAACCAGACATATTTTCTTACACATTTGTGCATCTGCAGACCTAGCAACTTCGCCTAATTTTCTTTTTACTTAAACCACTTCTTCTTCTTTGTCATCTGCATGACAAAATCACTCAGATTCAGGAAGGTCTGGACTGCCTCAGTCCTCTTCAGGGGAGAGGACTGAGGCAGGTCTTGAGAATGTTATCTGGGATGAGTTTGATCCTGTGACTCCTGATGACATGGACAGGATTCTGGGTAGACTGAACGCGACCACATGTTTGTTGGACCCGTGTCCCTCCTGGTTAGTGCTGGCTTCTCGGGAGGTGACGCAAGGCTGGCTCCAGGGGATTATAAATGCTTCATTGAGTGAGGGTGACTTTCCCGCTGCCTTGAAAGAGGCAGTGGTGAGACCTCTCCTCAAGAAGCCTTCCCTGAACCCGGCAGTGTTGTCTAATTATTGTCCGGTCTCCAACCTTCGCTTTGTGGCGAAGGTTGTTGAGAGTGTGGTTGCGCGACAGCTCCCCCAGCATCTGGATGAAACGGTGTATCTGGATCCGTTCCAGTCGGGCTTCAGGTCTGAGTACAGCATGGAAACGGCATTGGTCGCGTTGGTTGATGATCTCTGGAAGGCTTGTGACAGAGGTTGCTCCTCTGTCCTGGTTCTATTAGATCTCTCAGCAGCTTTTGATACCATCGACCATGGTTGATGGTATCGGTTGGAAGAGTTAGGGGTGGGGGGGTACTGTGTTGCAGTGGCTCTCCTCCTTTCTCTCCGACCGGTTGCAGTCTGTGTTGTCAGGGAGGCAGAGGTCGACCCCGAGGCGCCTCATATGTGGGGTGCCACAAGAGTCGGTCCTCTCGCCCCTTCTGTTCAACATTTATATAAAGCCGCTGGGCGAGATCATCCGTGGTTTCGGGGTGAAGTACCATCAGTACGCTGATGATACTCAGCTGTACATCTCCACCCCGGACCGCCCCAATGATGCCCTTGAAGTGATGTCCCGGTGCCTGGAGGCCGTGCGGATCTGGATGGGGAGAAACAGGCTCAGGCTCAACCCATCCAAGACCGAGTGGCTGTGGTTTCCTATGTCCTGATATAGTCAATTGGTGCCATCACTGACTATTGGGGGCGAATCACTGGCCCCCACGGAGAGGGCTCGCAACTTGGGCATCCTCCTGGATTCACGGCTGTCTTTAGAAGAGCACTTGACAGCTGTGACTGGGAGGATTTTTCATCAGGTTCGCCTGATTTGCCAGTTGCGTCCCTTTCTGGATCGGGACTCCTTATGCACAGTCACTCATGCCCTTGTCACTTCCCACCTGGACTACTGCAATGCTCTCTACATGGGGTTCCCCTTGAGGTGCATCCAGAGGCTCCAACTGGCGCAGAGTGCGACTGCGCGGGTGGTTATGGGAGCGACATGGCGTTCCCATGTAACACCTCTCCTGCGCGAGCTGCACTGGCTCCCGGTGGTCTTCCGTGTGTGCTTCAAGGTCTTGGTTACCACCTTTAGAGCGCTCCATGGCTTAGCACCTGCTTACTTACGGGACCGCCTGCTGCCACCAGTAGCCTCCCACCGGCCGGTACACTCTCATAGAGACGGGCTCCTCCGGGTGCCGTCGACCAAACAATGTCGACTGGCGGCCCCCAGGGGGAGAGCCTTCTCTGTGGGGGCACCTACTATCTGGAATGAGCTCCCCCCGGAGATATGGAGGAACCTGGATCTACGCACCTTCTGCCGTGCTCTCAAGACCTTTTTATTCCATCAGGCTGACCTGGCCTAACTGTTTCCCTTTTTCCCCCTTTTTAAAATGTAAATTTTAATTCGTTTTTAATTTATTGGGGTGTTTTAAATCTGTCTTCGGCCAAATTGTTTAATTCGATTTTATTCAGTTTTAAATTTTGTATTTATGTTTTTTATCCTGTGGCTGTTCACTGCCCTGAGTCCTTCGGGAGTAGGGCGGTATACAAATCAAATAAAACTAAACTAAACTAAACTTTTGAAGGATTTTCCAGTATTAACCAGGCCTCAACTCACTGTGATTTTTCATAAAATCACTACTTTGATTTTAATATTAATCTTTTTCTGAACATAAGGAACAACATTTGACTTTTTTCAATAGCCACTGTATTTTGACAAATGCTCACTCATGTTGCTCTCAATCTTAAAGATTTTAAAGGTGCATGATTTATTAACCAAGTCACAATACAGCCTATATTTTAGAGGGCTGAAATTGGTGTGTTATCTAATTAATGATGGCATTTTTGATCCCTGAGTTTGGCAACTTTAGGTATTCCATATTATAGCAGCTCACAAATAAGAATTTGTGAGCTGCTGTACCATATTTATATGATGCAAGCAGTATGACATAAAACAGTCCTTTTATCTTGATGTAGTTATCATGATTGCTCAGATATCTTTTTCCTAGAGTCTTCTTTAAATTGGATGTAAGAGAAGAGTAATCTCTATTCACTTTTTTTATATTTAAATTTTAGATTATTTTATCCTGTCTCTGTTATTTTTATAAATAATTCAAGGTGGCCAACACAAGGAATACTTTTGTCTACTATTTTCTCCATAACAATCCTATGAGGTGGGTTGAGGGAGGAGAGAGAGAGAGTAGGAGAGGGGCTGGCCCAAAATTACCTAGGCCGCTTTCATGCTTAAAGTGGGACTAGAACTCCCAGACTCCTGGGTTCTAGCCTGGTGCCTTAACCACTAGACAAACTGGCTCCCCCCCTTCTTTATTATTTTATTTAAATGTACAATTTCTACTTCTAAGTCTAGCTTATGATTCTGATAGCTATTAATTTATTAAATAAGACTTTTTTAGATGATATAGCCACTGACTGTTCATAAACTCAGTGGCCTAAAGTTTGAATTTCTTCTAAGGTCACAATTTTAGTGCACAAATCAAATAGCCAAATAAAATGTAATGCTAAGCAAATTACAGAAAGATGTTCTCTGATTGCTTTTTTTTTTGCTCACTTCCTCATAATACTGAAAAAGGGACAACTGTGACAGTTGCTCAGAACATATATATATATTTCAGCTTCTCCAGCTAATAATGTCCAATATCCTTTTCTAGTATTTTTGCAAGAACTAAATAATGCAAGCAATAAATATCTCCAACTGTAACTAAAACGCTCATTAAAATTTTTAGATATACATTAATAAATCAGTATTAAATTATGCAGTACAGTAGCTGTAAAAGGCTTACTATATAATGTTGTGCAAGTTGTGGTGGAACAATAGTTTGCCCAACACCAGCAACAATAAAGCTATGTGGAACCACAGGAGTCATTAAATTATTTTTGAACTGTTCATGGGCATGGATAATAGCCACTACCCAATCCTTACAACCGTAGAACAGATCCAACAACTGAATAGTGCTTGGAGCTCCTTAAGACTTTGTGTATTTGAGCAGGATATTTTAATGAGAAGCTAATGGGAAAGAGTCAAATGACTCTGTCCCATTTGTCATATTTTGGATGTCTAAGTGTCTCATTAGGCCACTTCACTGCTGTATTTTAAGAACTTCAGTAGAATGAGGTTGTCTAAAGCTACTGTGAATGGCAAGCTAAAGCTAGTTTTTAATTGGCATAAGCAGTTCAATAAAAACTGCATATGATATAATGACTGTTACTGATTTGGAGTGATAATTTGAATTTTTATTCAAAAATTGATTAAGATGCTTTGCTCATATGATGTATATGCCACTCACAGCACTCCTCTACAATATACAATACAGTACAATGATTAATATATGTGTGTGTGTGTGTGTATGTATGTGTGTACGTGTGCAGGTATATATGTATGTATATTTGATGAATGTATTTTTTTCTTTTTCCTTTCTCCTCTTATGTACACTGAGAGCATATGCACCAAAGACAAATTCCTTGTGTGTCCAAACACACTTGGCCAATAAAGAATTATTCTATTCTATTCTATTCTATTCTATTCTATTCTATTCTATTCTATTCTATATAGCATGTGTATGTGTGTGTTATGTATATGTTTAGGTAGATACACATTTTCTCTTAAGAGCAGGCACAGAATATCATTTTTATGTGGGCCGGTGTGGTCACAGTAAAAAAATGACAATAAAGTTTTCTTATGTCCTCCCATAAACATTTGATTGCGAAATTATAACCTGAATATGGCTGGAGAAAATTTCCTTTATTTATTTAATCTAAAGTATATAATACTGAAGAGGTGACTAGTTTTAATGCTATGATTTAGATATTACTGATCAAAGATACTTGGGGCACTTTTTACAAGATCATTAAATTTCTGTTACCCTGATTACTTCTTCACTTAATACAATGCAATACCATTGTAATATCATGTCAATCTTTACTCAATGTTTCTAGTGATTATACATAAAGATCATAGCAAAAGGAATCAAAATATGTCAAGAATACATCTGTAAAATACAGTAACAGTTATTTTTTTTCAAAAGGTTGCTTAATCTCTTTCTAGTGATTAAAAAAATAATTGCTTTCTTTGATTATATATTCCTCCCATCGTACCTTTTCTCTCAGGTTTGTATCAAGAATTTAATGTTTGGCTTTGTTCTTTATTTACCCAGATGGATTTCCTGAGCTGCAAATAATTTTTGTTTCTACCTTTCTTTCAGAATAGCAGGGGATAACAAATTTTGAATGGTTTTTATACACAAAACATATTAAAAATAGAATTTTGCTCAAATTTCAGAACAAAGTCTAACATAATTGAAATAATTTAAACAGATACCATTAAATGTAAAATAGTAATTTAATCATTAATTTTATATAGCTTAATGTTCTCTATTTCTGTCACTTGCTCTACTTACTTTCCTCTCATATCTAGAAGTCTGCATAGCTCTTTCCAGTTTGTTATAAATGAATTGAATAAAGCTAAGTAAAACACTTCAGTTATGTATTCATTTAAATCACATTTCTGAAAAGTAAAAAATATTAAGACATTCCATAAATGGAATGTCAATGCACCCAATTTAAACAGATCTGCAGCAGGCATTATGCAATGCTACTTCTTATTACAGTTAATCAAAAGAGAAACTAAACATGTGCAAAAAAATTTGGGTTTAGCAAGCAGCTCCACTCTTGCAGAAAACCTTAACTGCCAACCAAATTTTCTATTAAGCATTTTGTAGAAGACTAAAATCAGTTGAATAAAAACCAAGTCAGAAGGTGATAGTAATGGTGGGATCCAATGCGACCTGTGGTGGGAGTTGTGAATGATTGGCTAATTTATCCTTCAGATAGAAACTGGATGTCTCATGGGTAACTTCACCATCAGAGGATAGTGACCTTTGGATACATTTTTCAAGGACCATCAGAAGCTGTTTCAAGAAGCCAGAAATTTGAAAAGCCATATAATCTGAGATGTCTATGGATACACAAAAAAGGGCAACATGCTGAGGGAGAAATATTAGGAAATATTTCAAACTTGATTACAATGCCTGTTTTCTGCTCCAAAAGGATCATCTATTTATATCTAGGTCAGTCCTGAAAATATTACAGCACTGAAAGAAATTATGCAAATGCCAAAATTAAGTTCTGTTACTTAAGATCTCAGCAGCCAGGTCAACTGTTTTGCTTAAGATGACAGACAGCTTAGTCCAGATCATAAGCAACTGATAGAGTGAAAGCAATTAGTCGGAACAACAGGAAGGCTATCTTTTCCTAGTATGAAAGAAAATAAAATTGGAAACTGCTGAACTTAGTGTTACATGATGGGAGGACTTCCAAATGAAAGTGAAATTCTAAGGAATGAAATTAAATATTGACGGATTTATTCTTTAAAACTGAAGTCAGGACAATTTGGAATTAACCAAGTACTTTCTTTTAAGATGCTAGTGAATAGCAAAAGGTAGCAAAAGTTTCTTCTCTGATCAAATTATCATGATAAAAGAATTATAACAAATATGTGAATCATCATTTTTGGAAAGTCAAACTCTCCCTAGTACTCTATGCTTTACCCTCACCAGCCCTATTACTACTGTTTTGGGTAACCACAGTAAGCTGGTTTAAAAAGTTAAAGAGAAACATAAAATTATGCCAATTTATTTTGGTAATTTGGATATTTTTGCTTTTTTTTTTTATTTGTGAAGTTTGGTGATATTGTAGTACATTTCAATTTTGGGGGCTCTTGGCTATCACTTGATGCCCTAGGATTAAGGGAATATTAAAACTACTTAAATAAAATGTTAACATTCCACTAAAACAGGCTATATGAAGGACAGTATTATGTTAGATGGATTAGCGCTCATTAGTGTAACTATTATTTTATAATTTCACTATAATTTAGTTTATGTTTCATAAATCCTAACCCTGAGTTTATAGCAATCAGAATTTCTAAACAAGGGACTGAATATAATATGGGTAAAGGCTATGAACATTCTGTGACTGGTAGGCACATACATTACAAATTTACTGGAAATCTTATTAGACCTTATAAAAGAGATATTATAACTTTATATCTTGATACATATGCACAAAAATTTGCAAGAATATCCAGACATCATGCAATCCTTAAAAAATAAACAACTTTTGCAACAACCATTTTTCAATAATATTGTAGCATGAGTGGCTAATAATCACCTGGTTAGCACTCTGCAGAAGAACCAAAATATCTAATGGCCAGTCCACACTCTTGAGGCACAGTAAATATCTCACTTAAAGCAACTAAATAAAAATCAAAATGACAGAATATTTACAACTTTGATTTCTCTAGTCATGAATATAGGTAGGATTTTGTGGCAAGCAATCCAGTCATGTGCTCTACTAATTAAGGTGTCGGAGTCATGAAAGTTTTCTGAGTAATTACAAGCCAGTAAATAAATATAATTGTTTTCAGATTTTCCTGAGCAGGCTTTTTCAGTTATGTGTTATCAACTCATTGGAAATTATGGGAGTTGAATTTCAAGCATGTAGAGGAAATCAGGTTGGGAATGGTTATTTTAATATGATTCCAAAATTATAATTTCAGATATGAGAGTACTGGACAACTATGTAATTTTCTTTGCTTAAGACTCAAGTTGTTTAAAGCAGAAAATCAAGGGCATTAAATTTTGAAGTTCAAAGTATGGGGAGTCTATTCACACAGTGACAACTACATAGATTTTTCTTCCATGTGAATCCATCATGAACACAATGAGGCACTTGCTAACTCTGAAACATACCCAAGGGGTCTTATAAACTTCCACACATAGATTAATATTGTGTAGAAAAATATAACCTCAGTGCTTTGTTTCCAATTTTTTTTATACCGCTTACATTTCAGAAGAAGGCAAATGAACAAAACATCTAATACTTGAAAACAGAACATCTATCTGAAAATAAATTTCTGACGTAAAATGTTAGTACCTGAAGACTTTTAACTCCTGAAATTTAACATCAAACACATTTTTTTGTTTCTTTAAAACTTAAAGAAGCAAGCTGAGTTTGATTTGGACAACCTTTTCCTCCGATACGATCTGCTGACAGAACTAGGGAATAAAGCCATTTTCCTAATACTTTTTATTTGTATATTTATTTTTAAAGACATTTTAATGTCTATAAAATATGAGTCATCTGAAATTGCTTAATATGGGTGGCCATATAAATATTTTAAACAAACAAATATAGAAAGACTAAAGATGGGTGGCCATATAAATCTTTTAAATAAATAAATACAGAAATAAATAAATTGTTGCAGAATCATTGTATATAATATATACTTGACACTCCATGAAATAGATCTATAAATATTAAATAGACTTTTAAAAATAATGTCTGAATTGTCCTTTTCTATCAGTAAGATACTTAGAAGCTTGTTATTGATTTTAATAAACTTACCCCTAGAAGAACTGTCTCCAGAACTGCAATTTCAATTTTTTTTTTCCAAATAAGATCTAACAGTGTCCTAACCTAAAATAGACCCTTAACTATTAGTGCAACCAAAAATTGCCCTCCCATTAATATAAATTTGGCATGACTTCTAGATGTAGTAAGTTTGGTGAATTCTCAACCACAGACTAAAAAAGCCTTATCTACCCCAATACAGTCAAACTTTATATTGGAAAACTCACCTATTGATCACTTACTATATACATTTTTTTCAATATCGTACTATGGCTTCATGGCCACCCCATCAAGCAAATCTGTGTTATTTTACATAACAATGGTTGATTAAAACTGAAATGTGTTGCAATTTTGTACATTTTCACAGCTTATGATTTCTAAGCTTATGATTTCTAAGACAATGAAAAAGTTTTTTCTGCAAACCAGATTGTCATCCTCCAAATCACTCCTTAAAAAATCCTTAGGAAGCTTATTAAAAAAAAGGACTAATCATAGCTAGGCAGCTGGTCTGTCAACTCTATAGCCTATTATATAATGACATTGTGTCATTGTTTTCTTCTCTATTTTTCTGCTTTATCTACCTGCTGATTCCTGAATTGGATTTACATTAGAATTTTGTAAATGTATGATCAGATGTGAACATTTAAACCAACTTTAAATATATTAGTTAGCTGATATTAAATCACTTTCTTATTTTTACTATGGCTAATTTATGGTGGCTTATTTATGACCAATGGTAGTTTAATTAAACAAGGATGTTAATAAAGACACATGGGAGAACTAAGGTAGGAATACACTTTTTTAATTCTGATTTGTAATATTATGGTTTAACAAACCAAAAATCTCATTGTCTGCACCTGACCACTGAGAACTTTAGATACCAATGGAAGTTTACCTTTTGCTCTTGGTATTCCTCAATTTCAAAGAGGGGATTATTTAGAAGATAAATTTCTATTTTAGCACCCGGTCTCTGGAATACTTGCAAATGACACAAATAAGAAATTGTTTTTTGTTTAATAAATGCTTACAATTAGTTAACAGAATAATGGAAATGCAAAGTGAATAGCTTTATCTAAATCCTCTTACATATGTCATACACATTTTAAAACAGTTATAACATAAAAGGAGGATGAATGAATTCAGAACATAGCATCTTACATAAAACATGAATTGGACAGAAAATTATTGAATATATGAAGATTCTGATCAATTTAAAGAATCCTTGGATGGTCATATTAGTCTGCCTCAATATGGAATGTTTTCTAACTTTGCATCTCTCAGTTTGGATTACAAAGTTCTATCTTTTTCAGCCTCTACAGGTATTGTATGCTAGGAGAGTGATGGAATATGAACTCATTTGGATAGTGGAAGGCTGCATCTAAGTTCAGTTTTTTATTTCAAGACTCTATCTTTGCATCTGATTTTTCCACAGATATTGATAGAAATATTAATAGCAGGGGTGCTATTCAGCAGGTTCTGACAGGTTCTGGAGAACCGGTAGCAGAAATTTTGAGTAGTTCGGAGAACTGGCAAATGCTACCTCTGGCTGGCCCCAGAGTGGAGTGGGAATGGAGATTTTGAAATATCCTTCCCCTGCCACGCCCACCAAGCCACGCCCACAGAACTGGTAGTGACAAAATTTGAATTCTACCACTGATTAATAAGAATATCCAAATATGAGATTCCGAAGTGCCCATGGAATTTTGGAATTCCTATTAAAGAACAAACACTTTTGCATAAACCTTGATTCAAAATATATGGTACAATGCACTGTTTGAGCTAATAGGAAGATACAAATAGACAGGAGAGCTTTAGTAATTATAATTACTATAATTATGATTCAGACCATTAAAAAAAAACTTTTCCAATATATCAGAATGCAACACCCTCATAGCCACCCACACTGTAAAAATATACATGTGCATGTATGTGTAATATACAACCTTTAAGCCTTTCCAAAGTAGACATACTTTTATAATAAAGCTCTCCCCTAGATTTACTTTTATAATTGCCTTGTGTTTAGCATTTTTGCTAATGAGCAAAATGAACAAGAAACACAGGGATAGTTTACTGAGCCTAAACTACCATGAAAAAAAATTAAAGTACACAGTATTATACATAAAGATACATTTTTAAAATAATGTCTGAATCGTACCTGAATTGTCCTGCCATGCTAATCACTGTTTTCCTTAGGTCTACTACCTAAATCTTTCATGAACAGTTTTTTTTAAAAAAAAAGGGGGGGGGGTTCATAATTTTTAAGAGGGAGATGATAAATTTGTGTTGTGTTCTTTAAAAGAAAAGCTGTGTTCAAATACTCCAATTTAGGCCAGCTCCAAATTTCAAATCATCCCTATGTATGGCACCAAGAGATTACATGACACACGTGTGACAGGACACAAGAGCCGATGTCTGTCATAATAAAACCATTTAAGTTCAGCGTGAAAGCACAATACACTGAAGGGGCTGTGGTGAACCTCAGCAAGAGATTACGAACATTCTACTGGCAGAACATGGCAAGACAGAATGTCAGATTTCATACTCGGCAGACATCTACAACATCTGATGCCTTGTAGTCAAAAGCTGTTAAATTACCTGTGAAGGATTACTGGCAGGCTTGAATGTGTTTTTTTTCCTCATTGTTTGTTTAGTTCCAAAGGCTCTTGCTCTTTGTGTTGATTGCCCTAACTGACAGCACAGAAAAGCTAGAGGTTGTAAACAGGGCACTACTGTATTGAATTACAGGTAACAAGTGTGTAATCAACCTGCTGTGGCTGGACTTTGGTATTTTCCATAGGAGTGGAAATCAGTGATAAGCATGTTCTATAATATTAAGAAAGGAAGGTTTGTATTTGCCATCATTTTTCTCAAAAAAGATTTAGAATGAGGAAGGATGGCTAGTCTTGGTTCATCCTCTTATTTACCGCCTCCAATTTTAAATTCTTTGGAAAGGTAATTAAATACTTTACTCACTGTTCAAATGGTGTCAACCTGCTGATAGTTACTGTTAAGGAAAAATGTGCTCTGTAAAAACCAACCATAAAGTAGAGAAGGCTAAACAAGGCATCTCTTTTGTAAAAGTGATAAAAATGGTGAACACAATAGTGTGAACAAATGTTGTGTGGGGCCACGTGAATTAGATTACTGTCATTTCTCTCCATACTGAAACATTACTAGTGGAGTTTTCCTCCCAGAGCAGATGGTAAATTTATGTGAGTTATTTAGTATGTAATGGTTAATTAAAAAGCATAAATAAAAATTCACTGGCAATTAGTCAACAAAATAACCTGTATTAGATGATACACAGTAGTATAACAGAGGAAACCTTCCTGTTTTTAAAAGGGTTTTGGCTCCATTCATCCATAGAGTGATCCTCAAACATATCAAAATATATTATTACAAGACACTATTTTTATTCTGTATATTACTTATTAAAATAGATACTTTGTATTATCATCTTATTAGGCCCCAAAGACTTGCCATTTAAAATTACAAGAAAAACAAGATTTCATTTGTTCAGTGATGATTATAATTTTAGGCTATATACATTATGGAGAAAATATTTTTCCCCAAGTAAAGCTCTACAATGCTGTAGAATACTAATCATGTCCATCAATGTCTTAACTCAAATTTGAAAATGATTCAGGGAATCAATTCAAACAGAATTCATATTTGTCCTCTAAATTTGGCGGGTGTTTTCTTGGATTCCGTATTTGTTGGGAAGAATATGTTCTCACATTTGGAAGATGAATACAGAAAAGTGAATATCACACAAAATACTAGCACTTTATTGAATGTTTGAAAGATAATATGAAGCAAGCTGAATTATGAAAAAGTAAATGTTGGTACAGGTGATCAGAAATATTTATATAATAAAATAAACCCATAATAACTTTAGTGTGCAATATAGAGATTCTGAAAGCAGAATAGGGAAAATAATAAATGTAGTCATAATTGAGAAAAACATGTAAAAAATAAATAAAGATACTCTCGTTTCTTGTAACATTTTTTTTGTTATTATTATTTAAATGAAAGTGAATTGAAAGATTTAGGGTAAAGAAAATCACAGTAAATTCTGTGTTAATCTTAGTTCTCAGGTATGTTTCCGCAACTATATGATGATGCCCTCTTTTGCATTATGTCATTTTGGTTATCAGTTTAGAGAAATTCTGCACCATAAGAAAGTTAAAACCTAATGTGGACTTTTGTATCCCCTTAACGCATAGCCCATTAAAATAACGAGGTAGATAATTTTCTACAATTGTTAACTGCCTAACAGATTATCACACTGATAGTAGCGCTTACTCTAGGAAGGTCTTATCAAGTCTAATTCTTTATGAAGTTAATACTAGTTTTCAGTCTCGACATTATCTAGCAAATTTTGCACAGCAGATTAGAAAGAAGCAGATAATAAACCAAAACTTGCAATGTACCTATGAAACTTCCCCTGCTGCTCTTCTTCACTAACCAGTGCACCACAAGACCTCTTATTGTTATGAAAACAATAGCTATGGACACCATTATGTACAATAAAAGAGCCAATCTGGTGTAGTGATTAAAGCACAAGGCTAGAAATTGGGAGACTGTAAATTCTAGACACAAAATCATGTATGACATTGGCCAATCACCTTCTCTCAACCCTAAGAAGGAGATAATGGCAGACCACTTCTTGAAAACCTTGCCAAGAAAATTGGAGGGACTTGCCCAGGCAGTTTCTGAGAATGGGATATGACTGAACAGAAGAAAAAAAATGAACTGCATAATACAAATTTTTCAGGAAGGAAAGAGCTACCTATTTTAAATAACAGTTCTAAGTCTTTAGACAAATGTGTTCTGGTAGATCTTTTAAAACTTTTTTTTTTTTGGTAAAAATTAAAAACTTGGGCCTATAAAAGACATTATGGACTAAATGTATCACGGCATGATTGAGAAGTTATGAAATAAATATAATTTATTTAATTATAATAATAACATTCCCAAAAAGTTTAGAAGCTTGTTGATTAAGATATTGTATTAATCTTGTTTTTATCAAATAAAGAATCATTTACTTTAATATTTGTGTATTTATTTATTTATAGGGCTATAACTTTTTAAAATCTTTTTTCATATTTTTTAATAATTTTCTGGTCTATTGATGTGAACATGGAGATAACTGTACACTAGAGAGAACACAGACCACAGACCAGTGGTGAAATGCAGCCAGTTCTATCCGGCTTGGGTGAATTGGTAGCGCCAACGGCAGGAGGCTCCGCCCCCCCAGACATCATCACGTCCCGTTTTTGACGCTCTGCGCATGCACAGAGGTTTCACACGAGAGCGAGGCAAGTGCGTGTGCTCCCATTTGCAAACCGGTAGCAAAGGTAAGTGGATTTCACCACTGCCACAGACATAAATAATTTATTCACTGCAACACCATACTACATCACACCACACCACGCCACATACAATAATGTGGTTTTTATTTTTATGTAAGATTATAAAGGCTAATAATTTAAAAGTGTTAGAAATTAGTCCATGTTTGAATTCTACAACAAGCAATACAATAAATAAGTGTCCTACAAGTAGGTTGATTCAAGTAGGTAGCTACATTAAATCTACCTGTGAATAGCCTCAGGCTGAAATTTTATTGTTCACCACCTATGTTACAAGAATAACCTAAACTGCCAAATAAGTCTTCATGGATTTTGGGGAGGTCGTGCTCATGTCATTTACAGCAGAATATTGACTCCAAGCTCAGCCTTTGCTTGACCTCTACCTTTGGCAATCCTCCTACAACAGGGGTCTGGCTGTGGAATTCTGGCCAGGTTTGGAGGCCCCTGCCCTACGTCATATTGTTTACATATCTCCAAGATTTCATTCTGTTTTCCTTTGATTTTGTTCCTGACCTTTTTATTTATTTTATAGTTTAGATAAGGAAATTTTATATAGAATATATGAATTATTTATTTATATGCACAAAGGATTTTTTGGATTTAAAAAAAAACAGGAAGAGAAAATATTACCTCCCCCCTTTAAGAAATCACTACTTTCGTTTAATATCTGTTTTTTTCAAGGTGTTAGCAAACATTAATATCATTTTGGGGATTATTTTACAATAATTTAACTCCTTGCACTTTCATTTACAGATTTTAAGTTGCTTTCCAAATGTCGGAATGCAAATCAGCTTCTAAATTAATACATATCCTCATAGACTATAACTGCAAAAAATCATTTCTACTGAATGTCAAATGAGAATAATTGAAAGTAGGCAATTAAAATATATTTTCTAACACATATAGGGAAATAATAAGGTTTGGATGGGTTTTGATTTGGTTTTTGGAGTGTCTTAAATTCTAGAAAAATAGTATGCATAACAGTTTACATATAGAGGTTAGTGTTTCTTGGATATGAACTGATATCCCACAAGTCCAACAACTTCTTGTTTAAATGTGTTCGATCCATGTAATTGTTCAGATATCTGAATGCTGCATGAGATCAGCAAATTCTGTATACCTATCATCTTACATATCATTCATTTCAAAAGAAGGAAGACATTAATCACAAAATGATATGCACATAAGAGTGATTTCCTCCAATGAAATAAATGACAGGTCATTGAGGGATGAAGAGAATTAGAGTTTGTTTCAAAAAAGATCATGGCCTAAGTGAGGGCATTTTTAATTCCAGCTGGCAATAACAGAAAGATTCTGCTTGAAAGGAGTTGCAGACCACAAATTAATTGCTGATAATTATGCCTATGATTATACACTGCAGTTTATTCATGATTGATGTTTGCTTCAATATAAACATGGAGAGCGGAAGAGAGAGAGAAACAGATAGCATGCACAACTTTCCTTAGGCACATTAGTTAACTGGGCAGAGGTGGGCTGCTGTCAGTTCAGACCAGTTCAGGCGAACTGGTAGATGCGACCCACGGGTGGGTCAGCCCACCTGCTCTGGCGCTATTCCGTCCTATATTGCCATGTTTTTAAAGCCGCGCACGCACTCACATTTTTGGTGCTGGGCCAACTGGTTGTTACAACCGGCAGCAGCCCACCACTGCAACTGGGTGATTTTGAGTCAATTGTGCCCTCTCTCTCTCTCTCTCTCTCTCTCTCTCTCTCTCTCTCTCTCTTCCTCCCTCCCTCGCTTCCTCCCTCCCTCTCTCGACTGGACTAGCATGGCAAATTACAATCCATAACATTTCATGAAGAAAGTTTCATACTTCAATGGATTCTACAAACAATATTGTACATACATACAATCTAGCTCAGGGGTCCCCAGCCCCCAGTTTAAAGACCATTAGCCATGCCGCACAAGCAGCGGGTGAACATGTGAAAATCCATTTGCACATGCATGGAATTCAGTTGCGCACATGAAACTATCCCCTCCCCCTGCTGCCACCCCCACCTGTCCACGAAGCCAGATGGGGACCACAGATATAGCTAGCTAGCTAGCTAGCCTGCGCAGCACAGTTTCAGTTCTTTATAAACTCAAAATTAAGAAATAGAATTGTGGGGCTTTGCATAAAATTTGTGAAATTTGTGAAGAATCTTTTGGATATGTTTCCTTTGAAAATGAATATTATTTTAATTAGCATTTTTATCTCGGTATCTATTGTTTTTGTTTTGTTTTGTTTTTATTAAATTTGTATACCGCCCTACTCCCGAAGGACTCAGGGCGGTGAACAGCCATAAAATAAAACATATAAATACAAAATTTAAAATAGAGATAAAACAGATTAAATAAATTTGGCTGAACCATATTTAAAACCCCAATAATTTAAAACCAAATTTAAAATTCCCATTTAAAAGAGGAAAAAGTTTAGGTCAGGCCGGCTTGCTGGAATAGGAACTTCTTAAAGCGTGCGACGGAAGGTACGCAGATCCGGAATCCTCCGTATCTCGGGGGGGAGCTCATTCCAGATAGTAGGTGCCCCCACAGAGAAGGCTCTCCCCCTGGGGGCCGCCAGTCGACATTGTTTGGCCGACGGCACCCGGAGGAGCCCCTCTCTATGGGAGCGTACTGGTCGGTGGGAGGCTATTGGTGGTAGCAGGCGGTCCCGTAAATAACCAGGTCCTAAGCCATGGAGCGCTCTAAAGGTGATGACCAAAACCTTGAAGCGCACTTGGAAGACCACCGGGAGCCAGTGCAGCTCGCGCAGGAGAGGCGTTACATGGGAGCGCCACATCGCTCCCATCACCACCTGCGCGGCCGCACTCTGCGCCAGTTGGAGCCTCCGAGTGCTCCTCAAGGGGAGCCCCATGTAGAGAGCGTTACAGTAGTCCAGACTGTATATTCTGGACATGCATGCATTTACTTGATGTGAAAAAAAGGTAACCATTGCCTATTTAATAACATTCAAATGGTACAAAGAAAGTAAAAGTTCTGATGTGTGGAGAAATAGTTTCACTGGTATGTTGGAAACAATGCTGTGCAATCGTTAACACTTTGAAACTGTCAAATTTGCCTGAAACAGAAAAGTTCTGCAAATGTTAACCTCAACAATTTTTCCTCTCGTGTCTCTTGTAAGTATTAGCCTGAACTGAGTTACCTCTAAATGTCTCACTGAACTATAAGATTAAGGCCACTCAGAATTGTCTCAAACTATTGCTGAGCACATTGTAAGCCGCCCTGAGTCTTCGGAGAAGGGCGGCATATAAATCAAATTAAAAAAAAAAAAACTGCAAGTTGGGCAGCATATAAATTTAATTAATAAATAAATGGAAAATTGAAAAGGTCTGGAAAACAGGGAGGACATATCAATTGTCTCCCTTTTAAGAAAGGATTTACTAAAAATATTTTACCAACTCTTAGCATTTAGGAAGCTGCACCTTCTTTATTTTAGCTTCTCTAGTTGTTTAAATTCAAGATTTTAAATTATAGAATATGTGGCTATTTGAATTATGATATTAATAAATTATACAGACTAACTCTTGATTCTTCCTCATATTCCCAAAAGGAAGATACAGTAATTTAATAATGAACTTAACACTAATACATGACAGATCATTATGCTTTTATCATTATCATTATAAATATTAGAATATATATGTACACATATTCTGTTTTATATTAAATACCTGCTATTTTTAAGGCCAAAAAAACAAGGAAAAATCAAAAAACGATTTTAGAAGAAACTAACATGATACTTGCAATTTTACATATTTTTATTGCCGGTGCTTATGTATCTTTGATGGTAAAAGTACACTGATTGTAGCATCAAAAAAAAAATTAATATTAACTTTTTCTGACACTTTCTGTACAGATACTTTATCAGTTACAATCAAGGTGATAAAACAGTTGAAAGTGTATAGTATTTTTCAATGAACAATCTATAATAAACTTAAACATCAATTTAGATTAACAATCTTTTCAACCCCAAAACTACTACTGACCTTTAAGTTTCTCACCATGTAGAATAAAAACAATAGCAACAAAAAACTAGTGCATTACGAAGTTCTATATTAAATGCTTCTCCTGTAATTGAAGAAAGAGCATCATTTTATTTAAAAAAAAATCTAACCAGATTTTAAAAATTTTTTACACCAAGATATAAAGTTCCAGAATAAATTCCTCCCTACAAATTCTCTAACATGCTTCATGCTGATTCGAGGAATGGTTTCTTTCAAAACAGAGGTACATTTAGTGTAATCAGAATTACAGCAGCCATACATAGCTGCTTTTGATCTTAACTCACTTTTGTAAAAAAATTATATGAAAGTTATGCCTAGCTGACTTTATAGTCATGGGAATATCTTTTGAATACCAGAAGAAATCTGAAATATTTGTATCGTATTAAGTATTGAAAAAAATATCCCATTTGGGAAGAATCTGCCAACTAATCTAGAGGAGCCATTTCTAAATCCTTTTTGGCAAATTTCAACTATAAAATAAATGAAGATTTGATTGCTTTCTTTTTATTGTAGTAACTATTTGACCATTTGTGGTAAAAATCAATCACATTCTGAAGTTGTTTTCTATTATGTTCCTTACATGACAGATTGTAGGAGGTTACAGAGTTGACCTTGGAGAAATTATTCAGAGATAGTTACAAAAACATGCCTTGAGCCCAGGAAGCAAGGAAAGTATTCAGAAGAAGCACTCTGGTCAACTTTGAAGAGCTGTCACAGCTATACTTCTTGGTTTTGTTTTGTTTTTTGTGGTCCTTTTTATATGTACAGTAATTGTTGTAGTTTATTCAGGTGTGGGAAATTTATCCCACTTCTTTATTATTCATTCTTTAGAACAAAAAATGGCTGATTTTCAAAGACCTTTTCATTTCTTAAATCGAACAAGGTCTTTTTTAGCATTATACTGTTTTCCCCAAAATAAGACATCCCGTGATAATAAGCCCTATCGGGCTTTTGAGCACATGGCAATAAGGCCAAGCGCTTATTTCAGGATTCAAAAAAAATATAAGACAGGGACTTATATTAGTAGTAATCAGGGACAAATTATTAGAACTGAAAAATTATTGCAAATTAATCAACCCAAAGTGAAAATGCAATGAATGCAATGCTCTTCCATCTTGAGGAAAATGGATGTGGAAAAAAATTATTTCATCCTATTATTTTGCCTCTTATATAGTTTGGTGTAGAGCTGGCTGGCTAGGTGACTTTGGGCCAGTCACTCTCTCAACCAGCATCAGGCTCTGACAGTAAACTGGTCAGTGAATTCTTGTTGCAACCAATGAGATCAGCACCAAGTTGATGAGAAGAGAAGAGAAGAGAAGAGAAGAGAAGAGAAGAGAAGAGAAGAGAAGAGAAGAGAAGAGAAGAGAAGAGAAGAGAAGATTCTGTACTTGGTAAAGAATGCTAGGTAGAAAAAAAATGAACTAAGGAACTAAGTTCTTATGAAATTGATGACCATATTTGATTTCATGGAAATATCATCTATATATTCCTCCTCTCACTTCTAAGGGAAAGAAACTGATTGAGCAGATACCACTGGTTAAAAATGACAAACTACATTTTCATGAAAGGGAAATGGAAAACCAGACATTGTTTGAAACTTATCTAGACACTTCTTACCAACATCATATTCCTGGTTTTCTACCTTCATCCCTGTTCCCTTCTTCTTTGACGAACTTATTTGTAGTAAAAATGTACCAGTGTGCTGATAAACTTGACTGAGTCCTGATTTCACACACCTGTAGGTACACTATTTGCTGATAGGAAACCAACCTTATGCCTTGCCAGTTTCTGGTCATCTTTTCACAGTTCAGAAATAAGAAAAAAATGTTGACTCCAGCAACGATTACATCCTTAATGGAAAGCTGCAATTTGTGTCAGTTTACTACCCAGGTTTTTAAAACATTGGCAACAAATTTGGAATGCAATAGTTAGCTATAATTTTGTTGGGATATGTAAACGCTGGAAAAAGGAAGAAATAAGAAAAGAGATGGGAGACAGCATACCTGATGTTACTAATTCTAAAGCCAGGAATTCAGCATCTGAACTAATGAGATTTTTGTAATCACACTTGCTCCTTGTACAACAGAGAGGAAGATAAGAAACACAATCTCAGCTTCTGAATCCTCAAGCATAACCTAAAATATAAGTTTCCTGTATTATAATATAAAAATGCTATATATCTTTGAAACACTGGGAATACTGCAAAATCTTATGCCATAAGAAATGTTTTGGTCTTTCAGATGCCACAAGACACTAGGTTGTTTTTGAGCAATAGACTGAACATAGCTTCTGTCAAGTTTTAAGCCAAGGATTCTTGGGCAATTTTAAGAACTCCCTTATTTTCTATTTTTTCCCATTATTTCTCTAAAAACAAGTTACATGACTGTGAGGTATATGATACGTACTTCCCTTATCACAGACTGCATAAATGATTGAACACTGAAGAGCAGAATCTGAATTAATGGCTCTTTTTTTTTTTCAAAAGCAAAAACAAGATTACAGAACTATGATATGAAAAAAGATTAAAAATGACTGAACATAGTAGAATCTCCCTATTTAATCTTATGCAATTCCAGCACTAAGATATAATAAATAAGAAAGAACCAATTGTAGATGTTAAAGCTTTACCATTAAATTATATTTAAACGATCTATAGGAAAATAAGTAACAGCTTTAAGAAGCATGATGTTATGTCAGTCGAGGCTAAACTCAAGGACACTAAAAGCTTAATTATCATATTCTCTGAAATTTGATTGAAGTATAGAACAGGTTTACAATTGTATATTTCTTTCAGTAACTACTATTTTACTATTATTATTCCAATACAACTGCTCATTCTGTTGGTCAGTGTCAGGAACAATCACATTTTTCCTTAGAACATTGCAATATTCTCTACTTTGGGATAGCACATTTTTCAAGTTGTATTTTCTATTTTTCTAGGGTACAATTAACTAATCACTTCCTTTTAACAAGGCCTTTTCACATGTGACATTTGGCAAGGTTTCCTCAGCAATTTCTAGTTTTGCAGCAGCAGCACCAAGCTTTCTGAATTGAAGTCAGTCTTTTTTTTTTTTTACTTCTGTCAAGTTACCAATGCTGCATCATGACACGAGTGCCTTTTTGCCCAAATGCAATACTAGAATCATAAACATAATTATTAATGCATAAATCCCTAGTGACAGTGGTCAAAACAATTTTTAAAGAAGATGGGCCAAGATATAAGTGGTAATGCTATGTTTTATGCTCATATAATGAAATATTCCCACAGATCCTTCCCACTTAACATCTAGAAGAATAAAGAGGAAATAGACAACAGAGTTAAGTATGAAACACGGGGAATAATGAATCCATAGAGCTGGCTTCAACAATATTATATGACCCATGACAATCTCTAAAACAGTATGCAATTCATGGCTGGATGTACATGTTTAAATCCTTAACAAATTTATAGCTACTTAAAAAGACACACATACACACAAAGGTTCACAGATAGTAACTCTTCCTGCTTCTATTAATGCCTGGTAACTGACACTCTCTGCATGGTGTACAGATAAATTAATAACAAAAAATGAACAGTAACAATAAACCACACACATTAAAAACAGGAGAGATTGAAATAATGCTGCATTTAATAACAATAAAAGTAGCAGCAGAAAAAAAATGCTAAGATCTAAAATAGTTCCAAGATTATCTAGGATTTTTTTTTTTAAAGAAGTTCTTCAGGGGCACAACAAAAGGCAATGATTTAAGAGCACTGACAGATTTTCTATGGACAGTGTGTGAAAAAAACCCTTCACACTTTCAGTTACAAATTTGGCCACATCTGGCAGGGAATCCTGAAGAGGGCCTGAATGATGATCTTAGGGCCTAGATGGCGGTAACCTGTCCCCAGATACATAAAGGTAAAAATGAGCAGAATTAACTGGTCTTGGAAATGGACTGGCAACTAATGCACATTATAATATAATTTTATTAGCCAGCTCTCATTACTGGCTAGTAGTGAGTGCCTAGGTATGTGCTTATTTTTGAACCAGTTAAATTTTCAGGCCTTTAGAAAAACCATACAGATTACAATAATGTCAACCAGTAGTTTACCCGAATGATTTGTTAAGGGAACCTAGAAAACCTAGGTAATTCTCACTGCTTTATATATTTATTAGAGCAAGGAAAAATCTGCAGGACATTCTTTACTTTTGTCAATCTATTACATAGCAAAATTTCTAACCTAAATACATTCTGCCATTGCTATCCTTCGAAGAGCCATAAGTGGAATGTAAGAGTGTTCAATTTAAGAAAGGTCATATCTAGTGATAAATATTAAAATGAGGCAAAGAATAAGAGCATGAAATGATTGAAAGCTATCTATTAAGTTATCCCCTAAAATTATAGGTGGTAATTAAGTAAGCATTCCTGGCCACCAATAGTTTCCTTTTGAATTTGAAGTGCAATATTGATAAATATGCTGCTCTTGTTTTGGAATCTGTGTTATAATAATTCCAGGAATTGTGTTGTTGAAGCTAAAATGGTTTTAAGCACTTGCTTTTAAAATTAATGTAGACATAGATTTAGGTTCACACATATTTTGAGCAACGCTAATATTTCCCCCTTACTGTACATCATGATCAGGTATATTTAGCAGAGATCTCACACTGAAATGGCTTTCTGATGAATAACTCAGGGATGACTAACTGGCATGTTGCCCAGCTATTTCAATGCTCTATTAAGCCACAGATGCATGGAAAAAATAAATTTGTTTCATTTTCAATTTTACACATTTTTCAGGACACATTTAAAGCCTGGCAACTTTGGGGACATGATAGACTGAACTCTGCAGTCTCTTTGAATTATGCATATCAAGCACTTTTTTTCTTATCGTATATTACTCAGACAAAAGGGATGAGCATGAAACAATGCAGAACAATGAATTCCATCCTAACTTCCAGTATTCAAGCCATTTGCCCCTGATTCTGAGATTTCTACAATCATTGATGTCTCACTTTTAAGAACTACTTGCAACATGAAAAATAAAATTGGTTTATCAAGAAAGTCAATTCTACCTACAATGTTTTGATTGTTTTTACATTTCTGCAGGTGACATAATGTTGAGTTTTAGTTTTGAGGCATATAAGAGATTGTAAATTACCAAGCCCTATCCAAAGAAGCAACCATGTAGTAGCTTCAACATGACTTAATTTAAGTTGATCCACCCAAAAAACTGTAGCAGAAGCATTAAAATTATACTTTACTTTCTAAAAGCTGGAACTGAATGCATAACGATAACACCACCAGTTATATTATTGTACTATTTTCAGATTTATTGCTGTACCATTCCTTCAAACCATGTGTCAAGATATTAAATCATTTCTACTAAAATATTGATTTGTGATCTTGCTTGTAATTTTTGTTAAATATTTTCAAATTCTTTTTCATTATTTCTGTAGCCCACACATAAAGAATGCTTGTAAAAGGGGAATTATCCCTTACATTCCCACCCCACAGTCTTCCCCCAAATCTATTTAGTAGGGATTGAACAGTAATGGGGGGGGAGAAAATTAATTCCATCAGCTGACATACAAAAAACTGGGATACATGTTTTGTATTATTAAAGGTTTTTGTTATTGTTGTTGCATTATACTAATTTTCCTATTCAGTTGTACTATTAGCGCCCCAAATATATGCATATGTATGTTTTATGCATTTTTATTTTGTCATTTTGAATAAGAGGTTTAAGCTTAATGAACATGTTGTAAGCTTACTGTAAACTCTCAATAGTTCATAATGAGGAACATTTACAAGAGACATCATTTAATCTCAAAATCTTTTACGGGAAAATCAGCAACAAATAAGGCTTCCATAAATGCCATACACCTTAATTTTAACAATGACAGTCAACATCTTCTCTTAAATGACCATTTCAGAGGCCATTTTAATTATAGATATAACTTCCATATTGACAGGTCTTCCTAAGTAATGGGTTCCAGTAGGATCTGTGTAGTGTAGTGTAGTGTAGTGTAGTGTAGTGTAGTGTAGTGTAGTGTAGTGTAGGCTAAGCTAGGCTAGTCTCTTCCCCACCTCGCTCTCTCTCTCTCACACACACACAATATGTCATTGCAAAATGAAGATTATAGCCAGTAAGTACACAGAAATAAGAGTGTATTGTAGCAGCTCCCTCTTACTCATATCCCTCTTAATTAAAACTTTTGGATCATAGCAGAGAGACAAGACCATACTCAAGGTAGCAAACTGTTGATGAGCTGAGGCTGCTCTGCTATTTTAAGGTAGCTTGACATGCAAAATAGACAGGCTGCAGTTGTCCCAATTTGGGCTGGGTTAGAATTTTCTAATTTCTGTTTTAGTGGTTGAGAATATATATTTCTTATTTTGTAAATTGGCTGATTGATCTCAGCTCTTAACCACATAGTATTAGTTTTAATGTATTCCCCACCTCTGATGGCAGAAAATCTTACTGTTAATTTTTGGCAACTATGAATTCCAACAGTGAATATCTATACAAAATAGATATTTGGGGCCCCTGAAACCTCTGCTTTCTTGATCCTGCTACAGCCAGATAACTTTTTAGTTGAATGATATCCATTTAGGCCATATCTGAAATGAGTAGCACAGTCATTGCATGCATTTTTGATGGAAGGAGAAAGAGATTTATTTTATTATTTGTTTATAAAATATATATCACAGGCTATTAAATGTCTCAGTGGCTTGCAACAGATAATGCTATTGCATGCATATTTACAAACAAACAAGGTTGACTGAGCTCATTTGGAATGATTCCTTATACTATGCACTTAGGGCAGTAGTCACACAATCAGCTGGATGCATGGTTACTGATACTATTTTGTGAGTTATAGGAATGGTAAAATATATGTTATTATAATCCAATGTGGTAGGCATAAATAGGCAGCAGTCTATCTGCTTTTCTGGGCATTTTCTACCACCAATAGCCTCCCACCGACCAGTACGTTCCCATAGAGAGGGGCTCCTCCGGGTGCCATCGGCCAAACAATGGGGGAGAGCCTTCTCTGTGGGGGCACCTACTATCTGGAACGAGCTCCCCCCGGAGATACGGAGGATCCCGGATCTGCGTACCTTCCGTCACGCGCTCAAGACGTTCTTATTTCATCAAGCTGGCCTGACCTAAGTTTTTCCCCTTTTTAAATGGAAATTTTAAATTTGGTTTTAAATTATTAGGGTTTTAAATTTGTTCAGCCAAATTATTTAATTCGTTTTATTCTATTTTAAATTTTGTATTTATATGTTTTATTCTATGGCTGTTCACCGCCCTGAGTCCTTCGGGAGTAGGGTGGTATACAAATTCAATAAAATAAATAAAATAAAAATAAAATAAGTATATATATTCTAGTGATGGATTTCAGTAGCAACACACTTACCACATTATACTGAACACTGCACTGCAATTACGAACTAATATTTTAATGAAAACATTTGTGTTACTCTAGCCATTCACCTCCTCCACCAAACGAAGTATCCACACCCCATAAAGTCATACTGAGATACTTGCTGTTTCCAGCTCTCACCTACCCAGTGCCCTTCTCTCAGTTATATATCTATGATCAATAAGGCTATTGGAGTAACTAACTGCTGATTAAATCCTATTCAATCTTGATATGCTATTTTACTGTCAACAAAATGCCTAGCAATATATTGTGATGAGACATCTATATTAATTTCTCCCTATTTTCTAGCTAAAAAGTTGAATATTGCAGGTGGCTAACTCAGGAATATAATTGCCAGGTGCAAAACCAGAAATGCCTACTTAAAAGACATTCTTATATGAAGATGAAAATAATTAGCTTTTTCCTCCTTCATTTATTAGGAACACATGGGTGAGGTAATCTATAGAGACTACGTGCTAGCATCCTTTTTTAGAGTTAGAAAACATTTATGTAAGGTTTTTATTTCAAACAGATAATAAAATTATTATTATGCATATGAGAGGGAAAAGACTTCCTGACAATCATACTGACATGCAATTGAAAGACTGGTACTAAGGGTTATTACTAAAATGAATCTGCTTGAAGCCAAACTGCTTACTATTTTCTTTATATAATCCGTACCAGCATTTAAAATAAATACTATGGTAGTTTTATGGAGTTCAAGTAACATTCTATTACTTTAGCAAGACATAAGTGTCAAATATCTTCCCTTACAATGACAAGCTTCTTAATTATTTTTAAGTAGTCAGTTTTCTGTTGAAAATAAATGAAAATCATTGTTCACGGTATCTAGCAATTTATGTCAAAATTATTATCAGAAAAGATTGAAATCTGATAGAAAACTTTATAATTATTTTTGTGTATCCAAAGCTAGTAGGAATAGACATGATTTTAGGGGAAAAAAACCTCTGAAACAATTATTCAAGTTATGTAATTTTATATCCTCACTTGAAATTCAACAGTTTCAATCTACTTGGTAACACAGTCGAACTTTGATAAGAATCACATAATAGATCACAGTATAACTTTTAGCAATCATTTCCCATGCCCCTTAATAATTTGATGAATGCTTCTGTCAAGAAGGATAAAGATCACAATTTTATTTAGAGTTAACTGCTTGAACTTTCAGGATTCTACTCATGAATATTGCAGCTGTTTGCAACTGATAGGATTGCTGTTTGTCCCATTTTGATGATGTAATCAGACTATCTTGCCTTTGGAGACTTATTTCATGCAGGCAAAGAAGACATACAGTACTTAGATATGGTAAAAATGAGTTGTGATCTTAGTAAGGTCTACTCAGTAAATTGTTTTCTTCAAATTTATTGGTTTGCTAAGAACAGTATTCTCACCAGAATTAGAATGAAGATATGGCTTTAACTCTAAAATAAACTAGAAATGATAAAATCCTGACTTACTCAAGTGATGATTAGATTAACAGATTTACCTAACCATGAATTTTAGATCCCAGAAGCCAAGAGCCCTGTGGAAAGGTTGCCAACAAAATGTATTTTAATGCTAAATTTATCTTGTATTATACTTTGAATGAAACTACATTAATTTTATTCTAAAAACAGATAATAAAATAGTTCAGAAAATAATTGTGCAATTAGATATAGTAGTCTGGTCATATGATAGCAGTCTATCAAATACATAAAATCTTGAATGATTCTATCTATCTGTCTATCTATTTACCTTAGATACTGCATATTCACTCTCCGAGCAGTTTAAAGCTAAAGCATAAAAAAACCATATAAAAATTTGGTACACCAGTAAAAAGAAAGTCAAACAAAGACAAAGAGAGTATAAATTAAAAGTTAAAAGATGTGGGGGAGCATCTTCAGGGTACTAATCGCCCCCAGGGTTGCATGCCACACTGCTTGCCGCATGCGAGTTAGCAGAGCGAGGTCTTCACAGCTTTCCGAAAGGCCAGGAAAGTGGAGGCCCACCTCATTTCTGGGGGGAGAGTATCCCAGAAGGTGGAGGCAATGGCAGAGAAAGCTCTCTTCCAGGGCTTTGCCAGTCAAAATTTTTTAACTGATGGGATCTGTAATATACTTTCTCTTCCTTACTGGGTGGGACAGATTAATATAATGAGGGTAAGATGGTAACCCAACCCTATGTGGCATGGTCATAACCAGCACCTTGAAATAGACCCAAAAGCAAATTAGCACCCAGTGCAGCTTACATAGTGAAGGTGTTACATGCACAATCCTAATATCATTGACTACCAATTGTTCTGAATAATATAACCATTTTCTACATAGAAGAAAAAAACTGTAGTTTAAGAATTCACCTTGAACATTTTTAACATTTTTCTCAAAATATTATATACCTGATTCTATCTCTACTCCTCCTCCTCTTTCTCTCTTGTTAAAACAAGTTATCCAAAGAAATAAAGATAAACTTTGTGGAGGAGGAAGAGAAGGCAGTACTGATTTAGACCTCTTCCTGCTTTCAAGGCATCATCAGGGGCTGATGATAGTCCTCCAGATATGGAACTCCCATGCAGTTCTAGCCAATGTGGGAAATACTGGGTAAGATGGAAGTTGAAATTCCAAGTGTTTGGAAGACTACAGTTGCCACTTCAGAAAAAAATTATATCAAATATCTAGCCTTAGGTGTCAGGTGTAATACTTGGTCCAGCATTCTGCTTAAATACTTATTTCTTAATTGATTTAGCCCTGACCACATTTTGGGCAAAATCCTAGATAAAATTAAGCCCTGCAAACACATACAAATAAAACTACTGCAAGTTTCACAGAAGTATGAAAGTCACTGAAGGTACCTGGATTGAGTTTAAAACTGCCTTCTTTACTTTAAAGGAGCTTTTGCTTCACAATCATGTAAGTGACTCCAAATGAGTATAAAGATGTCCTTACCAGCATGCAGGTAAGCTAAGTCGGGGTTCTCAATGTCAGGATGCAGTTCTTTCAAGTGATTGCGAAATTCCACTGGGATGTTGGTTCCATATTCACATTTAGGGCAGTTGTACATCTTTACGCCTTCATGTTTATCTGTGTGCAGGATATGCTTGCGGATATTTTCAGCACAGTTGGACCTAAAATGTGTGTAGGGTAGGGATGGAATAATAAAGTCATATTATGACTTTGATACCACACCAAATTGAAATATTGTTATAAAACATTAAGTTCACTATAATTTGGTTTATGAGTAATTTCCCTTTATATAACTGATACTGAAGTTCACTAATTTAAAATAAAATAAATAAGAATTTCACAGATGCTATTGAACCAGGAATCCTTAGTAAGTTTGTATTATAATAGTTTCTCTTACTACATAAATCTAATTAGACAGAACTAAAAGAATCAACTGGATTATTGTTTCTTTCTCAATTTAATTTATTCACTTCCTCAAGACATAAGCACTCATTCAAATGTTATTATGTAGGACACATTGGCACTGTAAGTATAGCGATATCAAACCTTGCAGGACACTCTGCAAAGTGTTCCTCAAAACATTATACCAAGGTACCAGTATGAAATATATCACGAAAGACCAAGTCATCTGCACAACAGTCCACAGACCAGGTCTGTGTTGCCACAAACAGGTAGTAAACACATTTCTTTGCCTCCTAGTCCTAGATCACCATGGCATAAATTAACAGAGCTGGAAGGGACCTTGGAATCTTCTAGTCCAACCCCCTGAAACCCTCTACCATTTCAGACAAATAGTTGTCCAATCTCTTCTTAAAAACCTCCAGTGTTGGAGCACCCACAACTTCAGGAGGCAAGTCATTCCATTGATTAATTGTTTTAACTGTCAGGAAATTCCTCCTTAGTTCTTGTTTGGTTCTCTCATTGATTAGTTTCCATCCATTCCTTATTGTCCTGCCTTCAGATGCTTTGGAAAATAGATTGATCCTCTCTTCTTTGTGGCAGCCCATTAGATACTGGAACACTGCTAACCTGTCACCCTCTAACCCTTCTTTTCATTAAACTAGACATACCCAATTCCTGCAACTGTTCCTCATATGTTTTAGCCTCCAGCCCCCTAATCATCTTTGTTGCTCTTCTTTATTATATAACATTGCCTTCACCAAATCCTGATTGGATCCTAGATTTAAACCACAGTTACTTAAATCGTCTACCCTCTTGCTATAGTATTTTATATTGTTTGATATTCCAACAGACTCCAGCAAGTAGCCTAGAATGGGGTCAGGCAGAACCACCATTACCAGTTCCCAAATTTTACTGTTCTACTTCACAAACAGAAGCTGTTAGAAAGTCAGGTAAGTTTCAAAGAGTTTCTCTAGAGCTTTTTGAAATCTAAACAGAACCATCACCCCCTCTGCCTAATTTGATCTCTGATCTGCAAAAGACAGCATGCAATAATGACTCAATCTCCCCCTAGTAGTGATTAATCTATAATAAGGATATAGAGATTTTTTTTTTTTTTGCCTTATCTATCTGGTCTATGTGATAAATACTAGGCGAACTACTTGATCTTTTATAAAATCATAGATGCTAGCTGTTTATGTTTAAATTGATTTTATTTAGTTACTTTTATAATTATGTATATCATTATCTTTTTTTTAGTAAATATATATTTTGGCCCTTTTAAGAAATTGTTTCTCTTTCATGCTTATTATGTTTATACAGTTTTGTCTTAGGAAAGGTTAGTGGGTAGATTCTCCTATTTCCCCCATGAGCTTAGTATCTTGTACCCTCAGATATGTATGTTTGGGATGGGGGCGGGGGATGAAAACTGTACTTTACAATCTTTTGTAATTGCATTATAACATCACACATAAGTATGTAAAGGTTTGTACCTAGGTGGATCATAAATGTCGATGGCTTGAAAATCCCTCCAAGATCATTTGTGTGTCTTATTTTAAGAGAATCAGAGGATATAACATTAATTGTTTATGATAAACCTGAAATGTTAGGCCAAAATGAAATGTTATTCATTTTGAGCAATTAATCAGAAATTCTGTTTTTTCACGGTTTTTCATAAAAAAAATTACTGACATCTTTATAGAGGCAGAGGAAAACAAAAAAAATATTATAAAGGCTAAGAATATAAACTTAAGAGGCATACAGACAAACTGGGAAAGATTCAGAGACCAGCGACAACTATGAGAAAGAAACTGAAAGTGAAGTCCTCTAAGGAGGCATTGAATAAATTGGGAATCTTTTGCTCTAAAAAGATAAGATGATGGATATGACTTCACTTTTCAAATACCTGAAAGGATGTGCCATATGGAAGACCGATCCCTATTCCTTATCAATCTAAAAGTGCAGGTTATGTAAGGATAGATTAAAGTTATATTTAATATATATATATATATTTAATCTATCTGAGGCAGCAGTGCCTCAGATAGAAAGTCCATTCAGAGAGTGGTAAGGACAGCTGAGATGATTATAGGAAGCTTGCTTCCTGTCATTCAGGATACTGCTTATAAGCACTATGTGCTTAAGAGCTCAAAGCATTGTTAGAGACTCCACACACCTACTTCACGGTCTGTTTCTGTTGCACCCCTCTGGGAGGAGGTTTCAAATTATTTTTAGCAGGACTTCCATATTCTTTAACAGCTTTGATGCCTAGGCCATCCATCTACTAACCTTGCAAGATTTGTTTCTTTCGCCATGTACATGGATACATCCGAACTAGACTGTGTTGTTTCTCTGTGTCACATAATATATGTGGGTACATGCATAATTTTGTATGTCTGTCTGTCTGTCTTGTCATGTTTATTTTTATATTAGAGGTGGACATCCTTTGAGAGCTGTATGCAACATAATTTCATTTTAATGTATGCCGATTAGTGTACATTCAAAGTGACAATAAAGTATTCTATTCTATTCTATAGTATGGTAGATTCTGAGTAAATGTTAAGAAAATCTTTCCATACGGTAGGCCCAGTTTGATAGAGAACCAGTTACCCAGAGAGGTGATGGGTTTCCCTTCTTGTAATGTGTTCAACCAGACACTGGGCAGCCTGGGATGCTTTAATTTGGATTTGTCGGCTGAATAGAGGGTTGGACTTGATGGTGTAAGTGGCCCCTTCCAACTGTATGATTCCTTGATTTGTAGACAGCCTAAATATCAGCTTGCATTACAAATGCCATGCAATAAGAAATAGCTGCACATTTTCCTTGTGTGAGAATCTATGGCAGTAACAGGTACTGAAAGCAAGCCTCCATTTAAAAAACAAACCCACAAAAGTACCTAGAAACATTGGTATTCATTTACTACCTCTCCTGACATCTCAATGTTTCATAAGGAAAATATAGTTGGAATTAATATTGACAGTATTGGAGTTATGAGTGAGTGCACTGAAGTAACAATAGTTTCAGCCTTTTCACTTTTGTAGCTTTGGAAGAATATTTTATGATCTATTTGTTATGACATACAGTATTGTGACAGATGTCCAATGCTGGCTATTATAAAGTAGCAAAGGTTCCTGTATCAGTACTTACATACTTGAGAAAATTATTCAGTTCCCGGGGAAAAAGTGATAGGAGAAGCTTGGAACAAGACACATTTAAATTCACTCTTTCTGCATGAGGGTTTCTCAAATGTAAAACACATTTTCATTATAAATGTAAACATGCAAGTAGTTAATTGTTCTGTAATAGCAAGCTAAAAAAGAGAACAAATACTTTTGTAGAGATTAATTTAAGGAAAAATTGAAGAAACTGATCTTTGCTACCATCCCACCAAAACATACATTGCAAACACAAAGAATTCAAAGATTTGCAAAGGTAAGAATGGAAAAGATCAAGAGTTCTAAAATAATACTAAATGGTAGAACTTGCAGAGGTGACTAAATTAACCTCTTTGATTAGAGGGGGAAAAAACAATATCTACATCTATGGCTGACCAGACATTTTGCATAAAATGAGAAAAAATGCACTTGTGGCTTTGATGATTAGAACTAATAGAAAAGAGTAAGCTTTTATTTGTTACAAAGGAAATTGGAACCTTCCTTCCTTCCTTCCTTCCTTTTTATGCTCTTTGTAAAACTTTTAATAACATTTATTTTAGAAAAGGGAATATTCCTCTGTCTGGCTGTGCATGGTGGCATAGCTCAGTACTGAAATAGACAGCATATAAAAACATGGTCCACAGACTTAGTTTTACCTGGTGGTACATTTTGTACTACTCAAGGTGGCATACATAAATGCTGCATTAATTACTACATTTAACTGATACACATATCTTAATAAGTACAGGTATTTTATTATTGAGCAATTTCTGCTTTAAAAATATACAACATATATTGTATATATATAAAAATATACAACATATACAAAAATATATAAATATTTGTAAATTTGTAAAAATAATAAAAAGGTAGGATGCAAATAAATAAATCAAAATAAATCTGCACTGACTTGGAAAACAAAGAAAAAAAGAGATATGGCAAAAATTGAAATTTGTATTTCTGTAAAGTCGATAATGAGACCATGAAAGGCAAAGTGGCTAAGGGCTCTGGTAAGTAAGTATCCGGAAATGAATCCAATTCTTTATAAAAGGACTTTTTTATTTTTTTCAAACCACACAAAATGGTGAAAAGAAACAATATAAAGCGGATCAGGACCCTTGTCAATCTTTCTTACAGTATGACAACTTTTTGAATACTTCATAAAATTGGAGAAAAATTGGTCTTAGGGAAGAAATCTGACTGAAGACTGGATTTTTAAAAAGGGTCAGATCAGGTTGCAGGGGTGGGGAAATTTTTTTGGAAATTATCTCAAGGCCTCCCAATATGTGATACAGTTGAACAGGGCCTTGGAATGTTGGTGACCATTTTGCTTTAAGCCCCTCCTTAATGCTCTTGGTCATGTGACTCACAGCAGAGCATGTACAGGCTGCCCTACACTTGTGAATGTAAACATAAATATGGTTATTGCTGAAAAAATAGAAAATATTCTACAAAACATGTTCTGTCTTGGTTTAAATGTTTTAAAGAATGAACATGATTCTAATATAAAATGGTCTTATTTAGGCTCTAACAACATTAATGAAAAAGTGGTCCAAAAAGAAGAAAGTTAATGGTCTTTGAGGATTAAAATGCTTCTCTCCCGATAGTTACTGAATAAAATTTATCAGCATGACAATAAGGAAATAACATTCTTAAGTAATAAATCAGAAAAGAAATTTTACAAATCAAAATGAAGTCACCTACAAGGAATTGAAGAACAGAATTCTGAACTTAAATAAATAAATATTTGTACTCTAAAGAACTAAATAGACCTAAATTTAATGGATTAGTTTTCTAAGGCTCTGATAAAATCACTCCCATGTCAGAAGTCCATAGAATGAATCTCAACCAATCATGTTCCACAGAGTGAACAGAAGAAGTAATTGAATATTTTAAATTAAATTAAATAAGTCCCCTGGAGTTGATGGTATTACTTCAATTGTTTATAAAAAAAATCAGAACTAATTATCCATTATTTATATTGTGTTTAATTCAGCACTACAGGATAATCATATTCCTGATTCATAGCATTAGGTCTGGTTAGTTGTGATCTCAAAGCCTAGCAGACAAAGAGTTAGCTGAATCCTATTGACTCATTGCACCTTTAAATCAAGATAAAAAGATTTTTACACCTTGCTTGGCCAACAGACTAAGTAAATTCACTGAAAATTCTATTAATCAGGACTGATCTGGATTCCTTAAGATAAACAAATAGCAGATCCTATTACAAGAATTGTAACTTCAATTCTTTTGTTTTGGAAAACAAAAAATCTTATTCCTTATTTTAATCCTAAACATTTTTCTTAAAAAGAGAGTCTAAAATGGTCTAATTCACTTAAATGGATTTATATAGCTACTTAAAATTATTTCAAAAATATAAAATGTTCACAGTAGACCTCAGACCTGTTTATGACTTAAAATTTTATTGGCCCAAGGGTGGGGAATAATTTAGAAACTCTTCTATTACGTTTTCTTCCCTGTCAAATATTTTACATTATCAGCGGCAGGCCTTTTTTAGTGATCAAATTAGATTCAAATTAGAATTTTAAAAGATTTCTCTTTTTCCCCCCCTATCGTTTCAGAAATGTACAAAATACGCTCATTAATTTAAATGTACAGATGGGAGTTATGAAAGGCCCTAGATTGTGCACACTGTAATGAGATGAAAAGAGACTCCTAACTTTGTTGGAACCAGTAAGGAAAGTAATACACCCTGAAGGCTACCTATCAATCTCGGATGCAGATGGTACTTTTTTCAACGGACCTTTTATGTCAGTTCCTTCAGCTGCTTTTCAAGCAGACATGGCTCCCTAGAGGGAAAATCCTGTTGATCGGCTGCTGGTGGAGTATCCAAAGCAACAATACTGTCTCAATCACCTCTACTCTGAATGATTGTTTCCTGTAGCCATTGTACCTCTTTTTCACTCACCATCTTGTGCAGCCAAAGAGGGGAGGGGAACCAAACAAAACCAAATCTCAAAATCTCTTCTTTCTGATTCTTTTGTTTCATTTCATGATTCATTTTCTGGATGCAAAATTTGATTCGCCCGAGATATAATGCAAACCTTTTATTTATTGTGATAGGTGGACTTCATTTGAAAAAACAAAAACAAAACACAATCGAAAGGTGCTGTTTTTCCTCATCACTGATGAGGAAATTTAATTTACTGATGTAAATTAACTTCGGGTTAGATAATAAATATCAGGCCGTTATCTCATAAGAACTAGTCTCATTCTGTTTCTAAATAATGTAACTCTACTGCCTTCCAAGCCCGCAGAAAATAAATAACTAAAGACATTTTCTGCATACTCAGAAAAGTCTGTCAGCTTTCTAAATACTTCCCTTGAAAATAGCATAGTTCCACCATAATTTCTTGGAATGTGGCAGATCTCGCCTCCTCAGATCACTTGTGCTTGCTGCCATTTTTAAATCTGGGACAGCACAGAGACCATGAAGACAAATTAATGGGTCTCTTGGAGGGTAGCACAACTTTCCTTTAGGAGCACAAACTACTCTGGATCATAAAATAATAGAAAAGTACTTTTGCTATTAGGGGAATAGTACATAGTATTAAACCATAGTAACAACTGTATGGTTTTACCATTATCTTCTAAATTAAAACATCATATTAATTATGGTTAATTCTTGCCTGAGATATCAGCCACAAAACATTATGAAATACAGAAAAATGGAGATTATAAATAGACATATGGTAACATCTTCAGCCGGTTTGGTCCTTGGTGCTAGGAAATGAAGGGAATTAGTGTTGCGAGATATTCCTTCATTCGTAGAATTAATGTTAGTGAAAACAGCAGCATACTAGATTATGGAAGGGCCAGAGTAAGCAAATGTAACAAACAATATAACAATATATTTTTAAAGTAAAGTTGAATTAATTAATTGATGAATTAAATTAATAAAAAGAGGGAAATTCTATTTGTTTTCAGAACTTTGTGCACTGTACTGTCCAAGTCATTAAGTATCATGTCCATTTGAATTTTATTTCAAAACTGTGAACAAAAACAAAAAACAAAAACATCAAGTATAACAGTAATCAATAGAATATGCTTTGACATACTTTAGAGCAGTGTTAAAACAAGATGGAGAATTCTGGGAGTTATACTCTTAAAGTTGTCAAATTCGAAAAACACTGTTTTAGAGCATTAGAAGGAAAGCAGACACTTGTGATTGATTGGGTCATCATTTCCGAGATGTTTCTTTCTCTAAACAGAGAAACAAAATGACCATAGGCAGGCAAAAAAATCAATGAGAGTGGGAACAACTTCTAACTTCCTGTCAGCTTTCCCATTGAGTTTCCTTGTTGGAAGCTGGCAGGGAGCCGAGTTCTGAATGAACATGATTTTGAACTAGGTAAATGACAATACCTCAAATGGCATGAAAAAGACCAAAATGCTCCTTCATTTGCTCTTTATTTCCAAAACCTTGTTTGATGATAGCTCCATTTTAGCAGCAGAAAAAAACAAACAAAACTCAGGTCTAGAAGGTCAATGGAGAGTCTCAATCATTCAGTCACAGTTGTCTCAAAGGTGCTTTTTCAAAAGGCAACTGGACTGTTTTTTGAGGAAAAAGAAGAAGTTTAGCTTCTCACCCAAGAAGTTCATCAGTTGTGATGATGGGGGGATGGAAGGACAGGTAAAGACCAGTGGTGGGTTCTTCCTGGTTCCTCCGAGCCGGTAGCGATGACGATATGACATCACCGAACCGGTTCTGGCCCCCCGTCCACCCCGCCCCCAGTGTTATTCTTACGTTATTCTTTGGCCCCACCCCCAATCTATTGCTGCCTCATGAGTCCCAGCTGATGGGCTATAAGGAAAAAAACTGTTTAAACTCTTGCCACCGGGCTTCAAAGGGCCACCCTACAGTTGATCAGTGGTAAAAGGCAGTTTGGTGGTAGACCAGTGCCTGCAAAAATAAATGGATAGACCAGTGCCTCCAAAAATACATGAGTAGACCAGTGCCTGCAAAAATAAATGGGTAGACCGGTACAGCTCTGCAAACAGTTAAAAGCCTGGTAGACCAGTACCTCTGCTAAATCCTAAATAATTGTCACATGACCATCAAGCCACGCCCACAAAATAAGCCACGCCCACAGAACCGGTAGTAAAAAAAAATAGAACCCACCCCTGGTACAGACAGGTCTAGAAAGTCTGTAAGATTTTCTTCTTACTAATCTTCTGAAAGATTTATACTCAGTTTCTGGAATTCTGAGAGATGTAAGTTGTAGGAGCTTTATCTCTGATATTTGAGAGGCTACAATCACAACACTAAGAATGAGGAAAATCTCTCAGTTACTGCACCTACCTGATCAAGTAAGAGAAAAGGGGGCAGTAAGGATTCCCTTATAGCAAAATTAGCTCAACTGATGATAAACTGTAAGAGAACTCTCCCTTATGGTAAATTTTGCAGCATTTCTTTGTTGCAATTCTTATATAAAAATGTGATAACTTGAGGCAAGGCATCAATATAAAATATGGTATGGAACTGACCAAATAAACCAGGAGGTTGCAATCCTTTTTAGGTTGAAGACAAGCTATGAGCCACATCCCTCAAAGTGGGTGAAACTGGGGCAAAGAAATAGAGATAGTATAAAATTAATTTAATGTAATGCAACCTATCTTACAGATAAGTAAAATTAAGTGGAAATAATTGTACATAACTGAAATGCTTATCCTATGATTATTTAATATCTCCATCACCATCACCATGACAGTAAGAATGCAGTCTGGTGTCAGTCGGAAAACACTTTGGAGTCTACACTCAAGGTTTATGCTGGTGCCCGGTTCCAGGATTTTCATGATAAATAAAAACATTTAGGAAGAGGGATAAGAACCCTTGTCCTCTGCTTTTTGGTTACTACTCAAAAGCAACCAATTTCAGACAGGTCACTATTATCCCGGACAGCTGGCAACTTTTTTCAGCAAATCTTTCAGAAATATTTCAATTATTTTCAGGTGTGAATCTCTGAGACCTGGGAAAGGATGAGAAATGAGTTCTTACTAGATAAAAGAACAAGAAAGAGAGACGATTCTCTAATCCAGCAGAGTTGGTTTCATCGTGTTTAATCTCTCACAAAGCATTAATATGTAGCAAAGAAAAGAGAAGTAAAATATTAAATGAGATTTCAAAGTATCGTTTTTCACTTTTGCTCTTTGAAATATTTCCCCTGCCTTTCATTACAAGCTCCTTCTTTCCCCTTTGTCTTTGGCCAGAGATATTCCAAGTTGACTGGCATAACAAATCCACCTACAATAATTGTGTCCCAGAGATTTTCTCCTTACAGGTCTGTAAATGTTCTACAAGTCCAATAGCTATTCTGTCCCTTCTAGAGAAGGACACGAAGAGAAAAAAACCTGCGAATGAACATGAATAGAACAGAAGCACTGAATAGCAAAGACAGAGACTACTGAATTTATTTAATACTCCCTCTCTGTTTCACAAAAATGGCCTGGGTAATCTTTTGAAAAATAATAACTGGGTTCATTTCAGAGTCTGCACAATGCTCCTCTTTGTCCCTTGTAAGTCTCTCAAATGTCTTATTTTAAAGGAATATATAGTACTCCCGGAAGACATTTTCCCATTTCTATTCTCTTCAACTCCTGTGAGCCCTTGTTCTGTGTGATAAGGCAATCTCCTTCGGGATCTGAGCTGTGTAGTTTCGCACCACGAGTGACAAGGACTCGACTTGAATAACTGCTGTGCGCAGGTTGTAATTATGTCAGCTGGAGTGTTGAACAAGGGGACTGATTAATGGGAACCCCAGCCCAGGCACCATCCCTATCAAAACCTTCGTGCAGGCCAAGCAAGTGGGGATGGGTTAAAGCAGAAAGACAAAACATGCTGTATTGTCCATGATAGATGAATTGCTCCAACAGTCTTCAGGCAGATGTTCCAGGACAGTATAATATACAATTACTCTGCCTTATCACCTTCCAAGGGACAATAAAGCTTCCTCCTTCTATAGCTCATGTGAGTGAAGGCAAAATTAGTTTTACTTTTACAACACTGACTCACTTATCATGTTGCCTTGATTGTGCTTTTACAGCTAAAGAAAACATATATTCCACTTTTAAACTAAAAAAAGATCCTTTTAATACAGAAACCAGACAACTCCTTGGAAACTATTTTGCCTCACAGTGGTAGAATTCTGGAGTTCTAAAGGATACATGACTATCATTGAAAGAGCAGGTCTGTTAACATGCTATTTCAGGAGAACTGAATCATATTTTGTTAAACCGAATTAGTCACCCAAAACTGTCTTTGGACCCATAAATGCTGTTTAGAAGCCCTGGATAAAATGAGTTGCATTTGCTAACTACAATTATTGCTGCATTAAGTGATATTGAACAAGCATCTTCTGAGAACTACTTAAATAGAAGAAAGAGACAGAAAGACAGACAAAATGACTTTTCACAGCTAAACAATGTTTAAAAGAAACACTGATCCTATAACTTGAAATAGTTCTCCCAAATTCAAACAATGCTTTATGATAGATTTGAGCCAAAATGATTTTTGAAATTGAGCCCCAAGGTATGTGAAGAAATTTTCCAACAATTCCTCGAGGACAGGATGCTCCCCTAGCAGTGGCAGTTCCATACTACAGAAAAAGTCATCATGATGACTTCCCTAGGGATTTCACTGAAAAGTGGAAGCCAGGGAGAGAGTAAACTACAGAGATAATTGGACAATAACAGACTACATTCACACTACATTCTCTGTATTAAATATTACATGAAAGCATGTATTTATTTATATCCTGCCTTCATTATTTTTTATAAATAACTGAAGGTCTGTCTGTCTATCATCATCCATCCATCCATAATTTTAAATAGTCTATAAACTGATTAAAAACCAGATTATTATTCACCTATTTATATTTGGTCAACTCAAGGCAGCTAACATACCTAATACTTCTGCTTCCTATTTTCCCCATAACAATAACTATGTCAGTTGGGTTTTAGTTATTAGCTCTCAACTTAGGTGTCCTCCTGGACGCATGGCTGTCTTTAGAAGAGCATATGACGGCCGTATCAGGTTCGTCTGATTCGCCAGTTGCGTCCCTTTCTGGATCGGGACTCCTTACGCATGGTCACTCAGGCACTCGTCACTTCCTGCCTGGACTACTGTAATGCTCTCTACATGGGGCTCCCTTTGAGGAGCACCCGGAGGCTCCAACTAGTGCAGAATGCGGCCGTGTGGGGGATTATGGGAGCGATGGGGTGCTCCCATGCGACACCCCTCCTGCGCGAGCTGCATTGGCTTCCGGTGGTCTTCCAGTGCGCTTCAAGGTGCTGGTTACCACCTTTAAAGTGCTCCATGGCTTAGGGCCTGGGTACTTACGGGACTGCCTTCTGCCACCGATAGCCTCCTACCGGCCAGTACGTTCCCACAGAGAGGGACTCCTCAGGGTGCCATCGGCCAGACATTGTCGGCTGGCGACCCCCAGGGGGAGGGCCTTCTCCGTGGCAGCACCTGCCCTCTGGAACGACCTGCCCCCGGAGATACATAGGATACCAGATCTCTGTGCTTTTCGCCGTGCCCTTAAAACTTTTTTATTTCATCAAGCTGGGCTGGCGTAATCCCCCCTTAGATATTTTTAGATATTTTTAACTGTAAATTGATTTTAGTTGGGGTGTTTTAAATTTATTGGGCCAAAATTTGTTTAATTCTTTTAAAAATTTTAAATTTTGTATGTGATGTTTTTATTCTTGGCTGTTCACTGCCCTGAGTCCAGCAGGAGAAGGGCGGCATAAAAATTTAAATAAATAAATAAATAAATAAATAAATAAATAAATAAATAAATAAATAAATAAATAAATAAATAAATAAATAAATAAATAAATGAATGAATGAATGAATGAATAAATAAATTTTTATTTTATTTATTAAATTTGTTTGCCGGCCATCTTGCCACAAGGTGACTCTGATTGCTACCAGGAACCCCTTAAAATAAACTCTACATCCTTTCATTCCTTTTAGGCATCACTAATCATTTAATCATGTGGTCTTCTGTGTTAATTCAATAAAATGTTGTGTTGTCTGTGCCATCAATCTTCACTGGATAGTAGTGATCATTCAGCAGACACGCACTTATTGCAATTAACAATGCTACGTGCCAGATAGCTAGATATCTAGGTAGGTAGGTAGGTAGGTAGGTAGGTAGGTGGATGGACGGACGGACAGACAGACAGATTTAGACAAACTAAGGTAGACTTGACTAGACTAATTAAAGGGTCTCCAACCCCCGATCCGTGAACTGGCACTGGTCCGTGGCATGCCAGAAACCAGTCTGTGCAAACAAGCAAAGCCCCATCCACAGTATGCAGGCAGCACATGAATCCATGCCCCCACCCGTCTGCGGAAAAACCTCTCTCCAAGGAACTGGTCCCTGGTGCCCAAAAGGTTGGGACTGCTGGAGTAGTCCACATACAAAGAAAAGTTTTCTGTTACTGCAAAATGTGAAACTCTCAAAACTTCTAAAAAGTGATATTGCTGCTAAAAAAAATAACAGTTGTAGAATACTGGTTGTCCAACTGTCAACTGTGAAGACTAAAGAAACTAAATAATCTGCCTGGAGAAATAAAAATATACAGGTGGGAGATCCTCTTTAGTAAGTCACAGTTTATTTTCTAGTACTTCCTGGCACTATATGAATTAACATCTCTAGGTTTTGATAGCAAAAGATTACTTCCTCTGTGGGTTTCTACTAAGCTGCAGGACTTTTAGCTTCGTGTTATATCCATGTGCTCGTGGCAAGGAAAGGCTACAGAGATTGCAAAGAGCCAATATTAGCTACTGGGAAAAGTTTTTTTCATAGCAACAATGACAAGTCACTGGCTAGCAGCTAAGAAAGGAGATACCGAAACTAGAAAAATAGGCTATTTCCTAACTCTCTCCTCAGATCATGTCCACAGCTTTCCTGATCCCTTCAGCATACACTTCAAAATACTTTTATAGTTCATCTATCTATATACTACTAAAATACTAATTGTCATGGCCTTTAAGTGTGTGAAATGGTGGATCATAGGGCATCAATTTTTGAACCAAGATACCTCAAATGGGCTGACTTACAGAATGTGTCCAAAATCTGGGACCCATGATTCCTGAGGGAATAAAATTTGGGGAAGGTTTGGCTACCTTGAGGAGCACCCGGAGGCTCCAATTGGTCCAGAATGCGGCCGCGCGGGTGTTGACGGGAGCGATGTGGCACTCCCATGTGACCCCCCCTCCTGCGCGAGCTGCACTGGCTCCCAGTGGTCTTCCGGGTGCGCTTCAAGGTTTTGGTTACCACCTTTAGAGCGCTCCATGGCTCAGGACCAGGGTACTTACGAGACCGCCTTCTGCCACCAGTAGCCTCTCACCGACCAGTTCGCTCCCATAGAGAGGGGCTCCTCAGGGTGCCGTCGGCCAAACAATGTCGACTGGTGGCCCCCAGGGGGAGACCCTTCTCTGTGGGGGCACCTGCCATCTGGAACGAGCTCCCCCCGGAGATACGGAGGATCCAAGACTTATGCATCTTCCGCCGCGCCCTAAAAACGTTTTTATTCCAACAGGCTGGTCTGGCCTAACTCTCCCTTTTAAATTGGCTTTTAAATTGGGTTTTAAATGTTTTTTAGATAAATTGGATGTTTTTAATTTTTTGAGCCTAAATTATTTAATCTGTTTTTAATAGTTTTTAACTTTTGTATGTCTCTGTATTTTATTTTGGCTGTTCACCGCCCTGAGTCCTTCGGGACTAGGGCGGTATACAAATATGATAAATAAATAAATAAATAAATAAATAAATAAATAAATAAATAAATAAATAAATAAATAAATAAATACCTCAGTGCTACCGGTTGCTGCTATGGTTGGGCTGTTGCCCCAGTCTTGAGGTCTTCATTTTTAGGCTATGATTTTTAACATGGTAAGTAGATAGGTCAGCAGTATGTGATAGAAAAGCAACAGTTTTAGATGATTTACAACAATGTCTATGAAGAAGGTTCCATAAGGTATGATACTAAATAAAACTGGTAAGGAAGGTGCAGTCCAGAATTTCATTTGGAAATATATTCCCCTGTCTAGAAAAATCTCAAGTATAAGTGACATTGACAGAGAACACCAGAGGGTTTAAACTGGGTGATCGGAAGCAACTTCACCATTTTCTAAATAGATCTGACCTCATCCGCTATGGAAGCTATTGTGTAAACAAGCAAATCCCCATGGCAGTGATTTTATGAATGTACCCACTATATGGTCTCAACATTAAAGATGTCCTCACCAGCCAAAAACAGTTACGACCATAACTGGGATAAGAATTCCCATTGCTAGGCAAGGTGATTATTCAGTGAAATTAGGCCTGATTTTACAATCTTTTTGCCATGGTTGTTAAGCGAATCACTGCAATTGTTAAGTAAATCATGCTGTTAAGCCAATCCAGTTTCCCTCATTGACTTTGCTTATCAGTGCTGGGTGGGAAGGCTGCAAATGATGACTACATGATCCTGGGACACTGCAATTGTTATAACTAAATGCCAGTTACCAAGTGCCTGAATTTTGATCATGTGATTGTGTGGACCCTATGATGATCTTAAGTGCAAGGACTGATTTAAGTCAGTTTTTTCAGTGCTGTTGTAACTTTGAACAGACTAAATGAATGACTGTACACCAAGGATCACCTATACTTATCCCAGCATCTTTCTGAGGTGGGTAAAATGAGGACCCAGATTATTGGGGGCAATATGATGACTCGGTAAACTGCTTAGAGAGGGCTGTAAAGCACTGTGAAATGGTATATAAGTCTATTGCTATTAAATCCTTTTTTAATCCACCTTTAAGATATCTTCTGTAGAACCCTACTTTCTGTTTTCCTGTTGTTACCCTGTCAACATTTACTTGTTCTCCTATTTCTCTTTCACGCGGCTGATTGCTATGTTTCAATTGCCAAGCAGATTCAGCTGAAAGATGGGGATGCAGGTAGGTCTGGAAAAAGTTTTAAGCATTGTATTCATCAGAAAGGAAGGGAAAAAAATTGAAGACAACCCTCTCGAAAGAAAAATAGATGGGCATAGCACTGTTAATGAAAGTGACCCTCTACAACTGAAACCACTTCTCAAGATTACTACTTCACTATCAGCCCTTCAGGTAGATCAGACAAGAAATCTAACGTCAATAATATTTTAGAGCAAAGGTATTATAACAGAATCTTGTAAGTCTGAATATGCCCCCTCCTCCCCAACTTCATGAGAACTAAGGATGGGACTGCCTGAGACATTTACCCAGGTTATATTTCTGCCCCGGAATCAATCCTCTTTTATTTGACTATTGCATTGGTAGTGCCTCTTTTTCCTATCCCTCAAGATCATTTCCTCTACCCTCTACACCTGCTCAGCAATGATGTGCATACTGTATATAGCATGTATGTGTATGTACAATACATTATATCACTTTTTCAGAAGCCGCTTTCCCAAAAGTAGATGGACTTAGGACAAAATAAATAAATAAATTGATGTACTGATTCAGATCAATTACTTGTAAAATACAGTAAGATGCAGAAATGAGGGCAGGGGATGACGGGATGGGAAACCAGTGGGGATGAAGTAAGGGAAGGGGATGACTATATAGGGAAGAGAAACTGGAGTTATGGTAAAAAAAAAAAAAAAAAAAGCCAGGAAAGAAATATTGAATTCCCTCTTTAGGCCTTTCAAAAAGATTAAATTCATCCAGCAAATGGACAACTAGCAACAGCTAGTTGTCAAAGGCAGCTGTGCTTTGCAACAGGAATGTCTGCAGCCATCTGCATCGCATGCTCATTCCTTTGATTTCATCACCGTTTCTTATTATCAGCAAATGTAGGACACTTTTCACTCACAGTTCACTGGCAATTATTTTGAAAAAAAAAAGATGTTTTCCTGTTGGCTAAATTCAGTATACTTAGAAAGTTTTCAAGGGAAAAAGACATTACAAAAATGCATTCAAAACATGGATACAATTATATTGCAAGTCAATTTTATTCAGCCTTCAGATGATTGCCCTCCACTCAAGCTCTTTTAGCTGTTTAGAAGGCTTCCTTTTACCGATTCTTTTAAGTAAAAACTCCTTAAGGATAGAAGGCTGGGTATATCACATATTTTTTTTACAGCATTTCTTAAAGAAAACAGCTTTTATAGACAACTTAAGATGGGGAAGGTTTCCCAAATGGTTAATTCAAACTGTGCAGGAGATGATGCAATTTTTAATACTAAAGTAATAATTGTTGAAGAAGAAATCCTCAGATATAGAAGATTACTTTTTAATAATTATCCCCAGATTGACTGATCATTGTCTAGCATACCTGAATTTATATTGTATACACAAATTCTCTAGAACCAAAACAACTGATTTCAACATAGTCATCCTCATTATGAAGTCAAGAAACTCTAGCAAGCAAGCTCCTATGCAGTAGTTGTAATCCAATAGATCCCTAGACCCCGGTTTCACATACACATATCTGGTCATCTGTGATGTATCATCTCTGAAAGCCTCCAGAGTTCCCTAAACACCAGTAACAACACCCTACTCATTTTGAGTGGTTTATTTAAAAAAAAAAAAAATCAGACATCCTGTCATGAGACTACTGACAAGTTGGAGAATGGTGTAATATTATTAAGGATGATACTCTATTTTTGTAGGTAATACAAAAATTTTGCAGACCAGGAATTTATCTTCTTAAAACTCATTTAATGGATACACAAGTTTCTTATCCTGTCTGGTTACTTTATAAATTGAAAAAAATAGAAGTAATTGAGACAATTCTAAACATTGGGGCTTTAGCTTGCATTCTGATTTCTTTATTTGATTTGATATTTCATGTGATTTTTGAAGCAAATAAAAAATAAACTCGGTGGATGGTTTAACATTGTTTTGAGATTTGATAGTAACACAGATGCAGTTAAGATAAATTTAACTCTAAGGTTGATTTACATTCTGACAGGACTTCCTATACCTATTCTATCTTATTATTTAATCATTTTGCAGGATATATTCAACAGTTCATTTAGTGAAGTTCGAAGTTACAACGGCAATGAAAAAAGTTCTTTATGGCCGTTTTTCACACTTGTTTTTCACACTTATGATTGTTGTAGCATCCCCATGGTCACATGATCAAAATTAAGATGCTTGATCACAGCGTCTTAGGGTCATGTGATCAGCTTTTGCAACCTTCTGACAAACAAAGTCTATGGGGAGGCCAGATTCACTTAGTAACCATGTTACTAATTTAAGAACTGCAGTGATTCACTTAACAAATGTGGTGAGAAAAGTTGTAAAATGGGGCAAAACTCACCTTAAAAAATTTCTCACTTAGCAACATAAATTTTGGGGTCAGGCATAAAGTTTGTGTTCGTAAATTGAGGACTACCTATATAATACATTTCTTTATAGGAATCATTTGTAATTATTTCCAATTACATAATCTATTTTAAGTCTTCTGTTGTCCCTTTTCCTGACTTACAAAATAGCACAACAAAAATGTATTAATTCAATTTTTGTTGTTAGCGTCTTCTTATATTTTGGATCAATTGTATTTAAAAGTAGGGTATGTGAAATAACACTGACTGAAAAAACTGTTGAAGAATCCTTTAGTTAAAAATTTTACTCACATTTGTTTTTCATGGTTAGTTATATTAACAAAGTAATTTCTGATAAATTACTGGCTTATATAGAATCACTTATTTAGACATATAAATGTAATATGGAAATTTATTTTTTAATCCCACTTGAGATTAAAATTCCCCAAACAATTTTTAATATTTATGTTTGGGTAGTTTTCTATTTGGTTTGATTAACTCAATTTGTTAATCAAAACAGAAGTCTGTTGCTTCATTCAGCAATTGTTCAAAATGCCTGTTGCCACTTGCCATTAGTTGAAAAAGAAGGGAAGGGGCAGAAAGAGAAAGAGAACAAGTAAAATGGTTGCTTATCATAGGTATATAATTCTAAATAGCTGTGGGTACTGTATACCTATTAAGTATCTCTACTTTATGTAGGTATATGCTTAAATGAGTTATGTGTTCCATAAATTTATAACTCTCATGTGTGTGTGTGTGTGAGGGGGGGAGGGAGAGGGAGAGAGGGAGGTTAGGCAGCAAAATTATTCTGACAACATAAAAGACAATTTTAAGGGTTTAAGGAACAGGAACTTGGTATTCACTAAGATAAACATACTTCCCAAGAAAAGAATATTAATTCCATAACCATTATCTTAGTTTAATTTCTCTATGAATTTCTCAAATAAAAATCTAAATAGGATTTTATCGAGTATTTTAATTTTACATTTTGCTCTCCTTTTATCGTTTTCTTTCCCTTTGTCATATTGCAGCCCGCATATCAACCCCATAGAAACTTTTATGTATCTTATCCATAATAAACTCAATTTTTTTTTACTAGAAATCTAAAGAAGCCTAACAATGGTTGAAAGTTATCTATTTTAAAGTCCCCTTTAGACTGAGAGGCAGGTGTGAAACAGTAATATCCATCTTTTTCTTTCTGAAACCTTGATAGTGGAGGAAAACAAAACAAAAGGCAAGCTGCAACATTATCTCCACAGAGTTAGAAAACACACACAACAACTTCATTACACGATAATAGCTCAACCGCTTGGGGAATACTGCCAAAATAGTACTGTCAAAAGATAGTTTATGTTTTTCTTAGCAAGGCTTGCATTTCTACCGCCATGTATATAAAATAAAAGCTAACTACTACACAAGGGATTGTCCAGATATATTCCATGTAGAATGACCATCCCTAAAGATAACTATGTGGTCCTTCCATAATGGGAATAGAGATTAAAGAACCATAAACATGTTTATTTTGATTCTTATGTGGAAAGTAGTAAGGTCATTTGATTTTCAAAATGGTTACACTAATTACATGGTGAACTCAGGGCTTCTTTATTTTTTAATTATTATCACAATTATATCACAAAACAAATTTATAGTTTTTTAAACCCCACACTAAGCACCTATACCATGATCTCAGAAAAACATAAATACACTTGTTAACTTGAATTTAATAACATATATACACTGTACATCTTGAACACAAAAACTGAATTGAGTTAAAAGGTAAATATTTTCTAATTATTCTGAAGACCGCTTTACAATTAATCAAAAAATCAAATTGGAAAAACTTTGAATTACCAATCTAGAAGCCTCGGAGGGGTAGCAAGAAAAAAAATATTGGGCATGATACTGTTTTACAGTATTATTTTACAGAAGTATTAGCATGCATAATATGCACAGGAACCAATTCTCTTTTTTTCTTTGGAACAAAAATGGTAAAAATGCAACTCTAAATTTGTTTAAGATGGGCATTTTCATATTTATAAATGGAGAAAACATGAAATCAGCTATCCAAACAAGTGTTAACTTGTATAAAGTAGTAGAAAGTTGAATTGTGCAGAAGTTTTTTTTGCTTCATCACTATGATATCCACCCCACACATAATGGTGTAGGTATTTTGTGTGAGTGTGTGGTTTGAGCAGTTGCCATTAGCAAGAGTCCCTATACTGTAACTGGATCTTGTGCAGCTTCCAAAAGAGTATGGAACAAATATGGAACAATACCTTATTGATAAAAAGTAGTAGGAAGCAAGTACATTTTTGCATTAAATTTGTAAAATAATGAATGACATTCCTGGTACTGTGGCATAAGCCCAAATGCTCTGCTATATTTAAAATAGAAGCATAAGATTAAAATAAATGATTAGTCCAATTTAATCTTATGCTCCTATTTTAAATATAGAGATCAGGATTGCTGGGTAAGTATTTCTGGAAATATAAGAGGAAAAATGAAATCTATAAGAAATGGTTTAGGAAGCAAGAGCAATGGATCAAAACCATCCACAAATTAAATGAGAAGGAAAAGCAGACCTGCATACTATGGAGGGGAGGGGAGGGGAGGGGAGGGGAGGGGAGGGGAGGGGAGGGGAGAGGAGAGGAGAGGAGAGGAGACTACAAAATCGCACACAACTGGATAGGCTGCTTTAAGAGATAATCATGGTTTCCTATAAATATTTCTTTACAAGGTAGTTACCATATTGATACTTTCCTCTAACCAAGAAAAGAAAGCAGAATAAGAATCAGAGCAATTCTTAAAAATCCCCATTGGGATTTTTCTACATAGTATGCTATGCAAGCAATGCAATTAACTTATTCCTCTTCTCGCAAAAAAGATGGGCGATGTCTCAAGAGGTTGAATAGAAAGCAAACTGGTCCCCTAGGCATAAGGAAGTGCTCTGAGTTGAACCGCCATGTCAGTTTTGGGGCCAGACCTCATGGGGGCCTAATCTTAACCCAGATGACTTTCCCATTTCCAATGGGTTTTCCCATGCAATGTGCACAGAATGTCTCAGTGGGCCAACAGTAAAGCAAATTGAGCCCCTAGGCATAAGAAGACTCTTGGCATTGAACTGTCACATTTGGCCCCCATGAGGGAGGCCTCATGAGAGCACCACAGCTGCAAAGCAAAAAATCCAGAAAGAATGCAAGGAATCCAGGAATGTTCAAATTTCAGCACTCAATACTCCAGGAATTCAGTGGTTGTTCCCAACAAATGCCCCTCCCCACAGCATCTTCTTAAGTCTTAGTCCCCAGGTGTGCCTTGTGAAGAGGGGTGGGGTGCTCTCCTCCCAAGCAGTCAGGTCAGTTTGCACTGTTCTCGCCTTCTCTCCACTCTCCATGTTTGAGGATCAGGAGGGGGTGGTCCTTGCTCATCGCCTGAGCTCTGTCTCTCATGTTCACTGCTTAGCCTCTCTTGGTCATCCTGACCCCCTTCCTCCCTGCCTACAAGCCATCCCAATCCTGAAAGGCCCTGGCCTGACTGGGCCTGCTCCTCCCCATTTTCCTCCCAAGCCAACGAAGCCGCCCCCTCGATCTCTGCCTGCTCCAGTTCTGGCTCGTCTTCCTCCGCAGATTCAGGGTCCGATGACACATCAGGTATTTCAAGTCTTCTCATTGAGTACCATTTAATTATGCAACACGGAACACCATTTAGATTTTCTTAAAGAAATATCCATAGGCACTACCACCAGAATTGGTGAATGAAAAATATATTTATCTATGCACACTATCAAGTATGATACTTTGGATTAGGTACAGTGTACCTAGATTTCTATTTCATATGTATCTTGTAGTTACCTTGCTGATCTTTAAAATATTGTTAAGTATCAATCATTGACCCATATGGAAATAGTTTAAGCAAAATGAAAACAAATTTATGGTGGAAGATTCGTTCTTCATATTTTTGTTCAAAAAGTTATTCTACTGTTGTTATTTTCAACTTAGTCATTGACTAAGTTAAATTAAACCATTAACCATTAAACATTCATACACCCTTCTGCCTAGAAATAAATAAATTTAAGACTATTTGTAAATAAAAAACTATTACCTGCAAAACATGAGTGAACAATTGGAAGATAAAGTTTAACAACGATACATTGGTTATAATGATATAACTAGTATATATTTTATGTGTTCTTTAATGGAGGCTTAGGTAAAGTGAATATGTCCTCTGCTAAACTAAGAAACAACAGGATGAAGTCCATTTGTTAGCATATAAAATAATCTGAAATTGGAGATGTGAATGTTTGGATGCTACGTATTATCATGTTTGGTGGACCTGTAGGAAAGTTAAGGCTTTTTGGATAAAAATCTGGTGGGTCATACAGAATGTTTTGAAGAAAAAAATTCAATTTTCTCCACAATTGTTTTTATTGGGTATAGTTAAGGGTTTTACATCGGGTGAAACAAAACTGATATTGTATATGATAACAGCAGCAAGATTGTTGATAGGTAAATATTGGAAAAATGAAGCTTTGCCCACTATTGAGGAATGGACTTTGAAGATGGCCAGTTTTGCAGAGATGGCGAAGATTTCAGCATACTTAAAAGATTGCTCACAAGAGACTTATGAATGGGAATGGAAAAGATGGATAGAATATGTTCAGAACAAATATCAAACTAGAAAGTATCAAATAGCTTTTATTTGAAAATAATGTTTTAGAAATATTTTAATGTAATGAGGTAAAAAGAAAAATTATATAGGGGAGGGAGGGGTTCAAGTTTATACTTAAGTGTCATATTAAGGGGTTTTTTTGTGTGTTTTTTTTTACGAGTTATGAGTATATTAAAGGGAAGTCTAAGGGGAGGGGAGGGTTAGGGAGGGTTGGGGAGATGGGGAAGTTTGGGGGGGGTGGAGGGGGGGGGAAAAGGGGTGAAAATGTAATTGTAAAACTTTTGCAATAAAAAAATAATAATCTGAAATTGATTTAATTGACAAAGAACATCTTCAATTTTGGTTTTGTTCTAACTACTTTGGCATGCATAGAAGAACATATTGCAATATGGGCTTTTACTTTAAGAAGTGTAAGTACTTACAAAATAAATAGAAACTATGGATTTTCCAGGAAAACCATCTAACATAATAAAACTAGTCTCAGTGAAATGCTTCTCTAGTATCACTGAAAATACACAATCCCACAATATCAGAGGCATTGTACCAGGCATTGTTAATTAGGTTATAATGCATTATAAATGCATAATATTATATTTCAGCACACATACGTATATTAAAATGCCTGCTATTTACCTTTAGGTATATCCGTTATATATTTTTAGAAAGATACATTTGTAAAATCAATGCAGTTTGCAAATCTGACTTTTTAAATTTCTAATCTATAAAGAAGTCTCTTTGTTTCTTTTTCTCTTTGTTTCTGTTTCTATTTCACAAAATAGTACAAACAAAGCAAAATAAATCACCAAGCATCTTACATAATGCTGCCTCTGTAGCATTAGTAGCCCTTTATTAAAGGTGTATTAGTGACTTAAAATCAGTCAGTGTTCTACTTTTTGTGGAAAAATTGGTTGTTAAAATTTCATTGTACATTCCCAAGAACCGAATTTGACTTTTATTTAAAGTCAGTTCATTTCTAAGGCTACAGATTGTTTCCCCCCCCCACCCCAGTAACAAAGACTGTAAGTGAAAGAGAATTAGTTCTAAGAAATCACATAGTTTATTATTGAGCTGAACATGGGATAATGAGGACATGAAAAAGAAGATATAAGCTCTTCCCTTTCTTGTCACCTTTCTATCTCCAGCCCAGTCAATATTCTCAGGTAGTTTTAAAACAACATAAACTGCAAGTTAAGATCAGCAAAAACATTTTGGGATTAACATTTTCACTCACGGAGGAAGTGACCTCTATTTTCTGTAAAGGACAAGCTGTGTTTCAATATCACTTGGAAAGATAGCAAAACCACAGCCCTTCAATTCCTCTCCTAATTAAGACAAGGATATCAATTCCTGGCTATGAATCATGCAGAATATTTTCAGTGGTACCATGGGGAGGACGAAATGCTGGGAACAACAACACCACAGCAAATAAACGAAATCCGTATTGTTAAAGTGACAGGCAGGTGCTTCAGTTTAAAATATTTAATGGACAATGGGCCTGTTAATTCTTTGGAGACTTTCTTTTTTAGTGTCATGGCTGCAACTCAAACATTTGTTTTCAAAACTGCACCTGATCTGAAAAGGCAATGCAGATCAACAGTCCCTCCACAGAGAATTCTAACAGACTTCATAGCATCTGCGAAATAAGCAGCATTAGCACTTCTGTGATTCATATAAGAGTCTTCTAAACAAGGTTCCATCCACACACAACTGGACAAAAGAGTCTTTTCTGAAGGCTGTTAAATTCGGTGCCAATGAGGATGTCATTACAATATACATTATTTGTCAGTTTGTGTGAAAGTTTGTGTGAAAGTTTGTCAGTTTGTGTCTGACAAATCAGATCTTCTGCCAATTCTACATTGTCACTATCAATCTCCGTACCTGTAGTCACACCAAGGACATCTGTAGGGTTTTTCCCCAGTATGTACACGTTTGTGTCGGGTCAGATGGGACTGGGTTGTGGAGGCAAAGTTACATTCATCACATTTAAATGGCTTCTCTCCTGAAAAATAAATAAATAAAAGTGATTCATTTTTAGAAGTAGAAAAGGCAAGGTTATTCTTTTTAATGTTTAACTGTGATCTAACAAGAGTGAAAAATGGAAGGTTTAAAAATATAAACTTAACTGCAAATTATTTTACTTACTTCAATGTGTGTATTATGTACATTAACTGTTTTTCTCTGGCTTAAATGATTCTGTTATCACTGTGGCTTGTCATTTCCATAAAATCACTAGTTGTGTTAAATTGTATGTATTTAGCAGCCATACAAATCATCTGCTATGAATTAATTTGCATTTATGCTATTCTATTGGATGTTTATCTGCTTTTAGCAAACAATATGGTAGAGATCAATCTTTGTTACAACTTGAAGCATAGTAACAGATTCTTTATGAATAACTTATCATTAACTAGTAGTATTATGTGGTTGTATGTGTATGCCTAATATACAGTGCCTAGATCATAAAATAGATTCACTGTAATACTTATTTCTTTTAAAAAAAAATTGTGATGTTATATTTTGAATCTTATCCCCAGGTAGGCCTCCACATGTGAATGTCTTTTCCCACTTTCAGATTTCAAGCCAACATAATTTCAAAAGACAGGACTGAGTTAGTTTTCAAACTGAACAGATGTTCAACAATTTATCACACAATAATGCATGGGGATAACTAGAAGCTCTGGAAAGAGACTGGATGAACAAAATAATGGCAGTACCTCAATCAGAAAAAGAGAAAATAAGAGCATGCATGGTATTAGCCCCAAATAATCCACTCCTTACTCTGAATCAAAGATAGCTCTGAGAGCAGTTCTGCTAGTATACCTTTAACAACAGCTTAATATAAAATTTTCTTTATAGCAAAGTAGCTCTGCCAAGTTTATGCATATATTAAACAACCTAATTTGCACATTTACAAATAATTTGCACATAGCCTTAATATGCTAATCTGTGTTGAAGATATTGGGTGAAAGTAACAGGAGAAATAACATGTGTCACTTTCAAAAATTCACTTTCATGATTCCTTAGAGGTGTGCGGGTATGTGTATGTTAGTGGGAGGATGGATGACTGCAATAGTGTTTTTGAAAGGATATTATATTCTGGAACAAAAGAAAAATATTCCCTACTTTCAAATACATGTTGATGGCAACTACTCTCTGGTAAACATCAATTCAGGGGCCATATTCTCATGAAATGATAATATATTTTTTTGTATTAATATTGTGCAAGCTGATGCTGTTCCAATTGCTCTCAATAGCTGGTGCAAAGGGCACAGCTAAGAAACCTAGAATAAGGCAGAATAGGAAGGAATCACTAGGGATTTCAAAGTATACTATACTTTTTGTAACTCTGACAGAGAGAAAAATGTCTCTCCTTTTGTGCCCATCAAGTTTTGCCAAGACTCCAAATATCATGTGCATATCCTCAAGCAGAGAATGTGATCCTACATGCAAAGTGTGCATGACATGTACATGATCCAATTTAGAGCTTCTCCTCCGCCCCCCAATCCAATGTGTCACTGACCTTGACAATGTTTTAGACACACAGAAAGAGAGAGAGACAGAGAGAGATTGGCTCAAGTTCATCCAATTGATTTTCATGCCTAAGGGAGGGGCTAGAATCTGTATTTCCTCCATCTTACTCTAGCATCTTAACCATTATGCCGTACTGACTCTCTCTCAAAGAATGTAATCAATTAATTAATTTAATTAATGCTTGCACTTTTTTTTCCTATGACACCTCTCAATGAATTCCAATAGATAAAAAGCATCCACAAAAGAGACCTAAAACAAGATGGAGTGACGACATCAGTAAGTACTGTGGGCCCAATTGGCAAAGGAAAGGTCAAGATCATATTGGTTAGAAACATGAAGAAGACACCTTCATCCTGCAGTGGGTAGACAATGGCTATGATGATGATGATGATGATGATGATGATGATGATGATGATGACGACGACTTTTTTTAAAACTGCAGATTAAATTTTTCAGTATGTTCTAATTTTACTGCTCATTTTGTTTTACCCTGCTAGTATTATTGCTTTCAAGGCCCACTGCTTCAATGATTTTATTTAAAAAAAAAACATTTTAAAAAGTTAGTTAGTTAGTTTATTTAGTTAGTTTATTTGATTTGTATACCGCCCTACTCCCGAAGGACTCAGGGTGGTGAACAGCCAAACAATAAAATACATAGATACAAAAAATTTAAAAACCAGATAAAATCAAATTAAATCATTTTGGCCCAGACAGATTAAAACACCCCAATAATTTAAAAACAGATTAAAATTTACATATTAAAAAGAGGGAAGCGATTAGGCCAAGCCCGCCTGGTGGAATAAAAAGGTCTTCACAGCGCGGCAGAAGGTGCGCAGATCCGGGATCCTCCGTATCTCCGGGGAGAGCTCATTCCAGACGGTAGGTGCCCCCACAGAGAAGGCTCTCCCCCTAGGGGCCACCAGTCAACACTGTTTGGCTGACGGCACCTGGAGGAGTCCCTATCTATGAGAGCGTACTGGCTCTCATAGAGAGGGACAAACAAATAAAGCAATATATAAACAAACAAATAAAGCAATATATAAGTCTTTACAGGTTTTGCTTCTGAATGGGGCCCGAGTATAAATTGCATTTCAAAGCTAGATCATCATATATGGTTCTCTGATCCATTCATACGGAGATTTCACTCAAGATGGGGTTCCTGCTCTATTTAATGAAGAGAGGAAATGTACTCATGAAAAGAGATGCAAATGAAGAATACCTTGAGCAGAAACTATGGAGGACCATAAGAAGGATTCCCTGAGATTAATCTGAAACAAATGAAAGTCTTCCTCCGACAATACAGGAAGAATGAAGAACAAATTGACAATTTTTTTGAGAGAGAAAATGGTCAGTGTTCAGGGAAGTTGGTGAGATAGCTCACTTCCAATAAAACATACCACCGAAAATCTCGTGTAATTAGATTTTGAACATTCCTACAAATACTGGCTTTGTTAGAAGTTAATAACAATTCTCTTCAAACATCACATTCTCTCCTAATAAGCGTTTAATGAAAAAGCACAAAGCATACTTGATATGGAATATGTTTCTTCTTTTGCACTGGGTTGGAGGGGGAGGTGAAAGAACAAGGCTACATATTACATTAAATTCAGTGCCAAGTACTGTAACTGCACATTAAAAGTCAAAGTGCAGTTCACATGAGAAATGGAAACGCAAAGTGAGCCACTCATCTGGATAAAATACATATATTATTAAATTTTCTCTCTTTATTACATTGACCTATAAATGCCTAGATGTGCAAGACTGAAATGAGCAAATGGAACTGATCACACAAACAGGATCTGTGTAGGTCACATAAGCCACTGTCTTCAAAAATTCATGAGACTTTTTGAACAAAGGCACAAACTGTTGTAAGTATTTCTGTAGCTTCATAATAACTGTCTCAGAATTGCAATGTGCATGAAGTTTGGCTTTTCATATTCATCAGGTTCTCCATACCTCAGGAAAGTTGATATACATCTGTGCACATGTTCTCTCTCTCTCTCTCTCTCTCACACACACACACACACACACACACGCACACACGCACACATGCACACACAGAGACATACACACACAATTTTGCATTTCTGTTAGCTATGTAGATCAATCACCTTTCTATTTATACTCTTCCTCCCACCTTCCTCCCAACCCTATTGAGCAACAGCAGTGAAATCTTCCAATGTTTAAACCAATAGAATAAATTTTTGCTTAAAATATATGGGAATTTGAACATAAGAAACCAAGGAATGATAGTCATTTATTCTTAATACAATTAGGCCCAAATGATGAAATATGCATCATAATTTCACAATTTAAGCTCTGCCTTTCATACTTGTATTGTGATTTTGCATGCATGTAGACAAGAATAGGAGATGGTGTTTCAATGTGTGCTTCATTTTCATATATCCCTTGCTTACCTTTCCTTTCCCTGCTCCCCAACTCATTGGAACAACCTGTGACAGTAAGAGGCATCTATCTAACCCCAAATCCAGAACCTGGTTCATTACTTATAATTAAAAGATCAAAAGCACTGTCAGCAATATGTTAATGCTAACAATGGTATTTAGGTTGATTAAGGATAGCATAAAAGGCCAAACGTCTCTAGGAAAAAAGATAGACCAGATGAAGGAATGGTCTGAGTAGCAAGTCAGAAAAAAGGAATGTTTTATCTGCACTGATCCCAAGACAATATTTGATGAAAAGAACTATGAAGACTGTCCAACTGAACCCTTGAATCTTCTTCAGAAGCACATTAGTAGGTAGATGTAAATAATGTTGTAACACATTACTTGTCTAGTTTATGATATATGACAACTACATCATATACTTTGAACTCTTCTCCAGCCAACCAGCCAATCTGTAAGGCCACCCAAAACCACCACAAGAATAATTCCAAAACCAAACACTCAGGGTCATAAACACAATTCAAGAACAATACACCATAGTAACCAGCAGATCTCAACAAACTATGTGGCCAATGCCAGGAGCAGGGTGGATAAAAAATCAATGATTTTTTTAAAAAATCAAAAAAATCAGATTTTTTAAATTTAAATCGGATTTTTTTTTATTTTTATCGAATTTATTTTAATAAACTTTTGGGGTAAAAATATATCGTAAGATAGTTTTCTATTTAAGATACATAAATAATTTAGTTTATTCAGCATGAAATGGAGCTTAGTTATGTAGCATGAGGCTGTATATTCTGCAACACTGGGACTATCAGTGAGTCAACAGTGGGTCAAAGGAGTAGCAGAGATGACAGTTGCTCTTTAAAAATTATGATTTAAATCAAGTTGATTTAAGTCAAGCCTTTTTACTAGTGATTTAAACCATGATTTAAATTGTGATTTAAATCAACTCGATTTAAATCAAATCCACCCTGGCCAGGAGTAACTGCCAAATTTGTAATCCCTTACAAAAGGCTAACAGAGTCTGGGGCATCCTAATTTCTGGAAGAATGCTTCTCCATAAGGCAGGTGCCAACACAGAGAAAGCATGGCTCTAGCCCCCAAAACAAGATGGCATTGTTTAATGGAAGGGATCTTGGGTATACCCTCTCAGCTAAAATTGGTAGGGCAAGCTTGAGACAATACGAGACAGGTAAGTCTGGCTTTTACATAAGTAAACTATGAACAATAAATGGCACAATAATAATATGAATGAAATTACAGATACTATAATATGTACAAACAGTATTTCACATTAAAAACACAGTGGTAGTGATGGTCAACATTCAGGAAGACTATTTGTTAATTAAGTTTGCTTCAAAATAAAGGAATGCAAATCGTTTTCAGTTTGCAAAATCAAATCTATTTAATCATCTGGTTCAACCCAGAAAAGTTATATTAAAGAGGATTTAATTTAGGAGGACAAGCTATTGATAGGGATGACCCTTTTCTTCTTAAACATGTCCTCTAAGCATCAATCCCGAATAACGCTTTACTTATTTTTCACATATAAGTATCAAGCGAGGAAATAACTGCCTACCAGAGATGATTGCCAATATATTTATATATCTCATAAGCCATGAAACAGTATTTGCAACCAACGATCAGATATATCATATGTTATAAGTCTTCATAAACCTATTTCTGAAGGAACTAAGGAAGGATGTATAGCTCCCACATGGTGGGAAAGATTTCAGTTTTAAGGGTTTGTAGTTGCATTTGTCTGATCTGTAGTGTTTATCTGCTATTTTCTACTGTACTAAAATTACTACAAGAATATACATGAATTGCATATAGGTAGTCCTCAACTTACAACAGTTCACTTGGTGACTATTCAAAATTACAATGGCACTGAAAAAAGTGACTTATCACCGTTTTTCACACTTACGAATATTGCAGCATCCCTAAGTCACATAATCAAAATTCAGATGCTTGGCAACTGGTTCATAGTTATGATAGTTGCAGTGGGGTCTGGGGTCATGTGATCAGCTTTTGTGACCTTCTGACAAGCAAAATCAATGGGGAAGCCAGATTCACTTAACAACCATGTTACTAACTTAACAAATGCAACGATTCACTTAACAGCTATGGCAAGAAAGATCGTAAAATGGGGCAAACTCATTTAACGAATGTTTCACTTAGCAACATAAATTTTGGACTCAATTGCGGTTGTAACTCAAGGATTACCTGTATGCAATTTCAATCTGCCTGAATATCTGTTTGCTAGAATCTGTACTAGCTGTTCATGCTTTTAATGACGCATGGGTCTCTTTCTATCATGAGTGGAAACAAACTTTTTTTGCAAAAAATCCAATGGACTGCACCTGGAAACAGTAATAAGGCTAAAGAGAATGGGGGTAAGGTCTGTGTATTTTTTAATGTTTTTGTTTGGGAGGAAGTAATTATAAAATGTGCATTAAACAGCTGCTGGTCTACCCTAAACATTTCGGGGCGGTCTTAGCCCTCTGGACCCTGTAATAATATGTGACATATATTTTTATCATAAAAAGCAACCACCCAAAACGGCCAATTTGGATACAGCTTTTGCTTCAAGTGCATGCTCTGAGTAAAATCCATACCCAAACTACACTGTATAAGAAAACAATCCTGTCTAGATCAGCAAAGAATAGGCAGTCTTCTTTGCGACCAGGCCTGAAAGAAAATCCCAAATCTTCAGAAATTCACTCTTCAAAGTCTATTCTTCTAAATAGTTCCAAGGACCCATGGCAGAAGGAAACTATACAAAGCATGAAAAATGAAAGAATTGGAGAGATAGTAGTAAAGAGTCCTTAAAGCACAAAGTCAATCCTCCCCCATTGTCAAGCATCTGTCAGACAAGAAAAGCACTCTGGTGGATATCAATTCACCTGATGCCTGGAAGATGAGGGGAGTGGGGAGGCTTATTAAGCTGGCCAAGATTCCTAAACTGCATGTGAAGATCGGCTGTCTTGCCCTTGAATCAAGGGTCTGTGACAGGTGATAAAAGTAAATCTTGAACCAGGAGATGTTTTGTGTCAACTCCCTAGACAGTTTGTATTGCAGCAGGGAATTATTTAAGCCATTTAGACCACTTTTGATACCTATCCCCTTCAAGCCTGTCTATAATTTGCTTGGGTACTCTGTGTACAAGGACAGCTGTGTCAAAGAACACAAAACACAAAATGGTGTTCTGAAGCAGGGTGCAACAAACAAAAGGAAAAGAAAGCAGGGTTTGTGGGGGGGGGAGGGAAAGAGGCATGGCATCAGCCCGAGTACACTGAATGTGGTGGAAGGTACATTGTACTGCTTTTGGGGAAGAAAGCAGGAGGAATAGGTAATTTTTCTCTGAAAGAATCATCTTTGATTGTTTGTGCCACAGAGGCGGATAAATGCCAAAAAGACAGATCCTTCTGTCTCCAAGATACTGTCCTATATAGTATAGAGTTAATAGCAAAGTAATAACAAGCCTCTGGTTGTGACATAAAACATAAACCTAGGCCAGCTGGATGTAGACTCCGTGATCTATAACCTGTAAATGCCTGCATTCAGATACTCTGCCAGGGTGGGATAAACAAATAAATGCCGAATTGAATTCACAATTCACTCTATAAAATCAATTATTTTAATTAGAAGGAAAGAAATATTTCCATATTTAGGCAAAAGAAATAATATTGTCTCAGTGGACACACAAAGTAAGTAAGTTCTCTATAGCAGGGGTCCCCAAGCCCCAGTCCGTGGATTGGCACTGGACTGCACAAACAAGCAAAGCCCCATCTGTGGGATATAGGCTGCACACAAAACCATGCCCCCTCCGATCCGCGGAAAAAAACTCACTCCATGGAACCGGTCCCTGGTGCCCAAAAGGTTGGAGGCCACTGCTCTATAGAACATGAACTGGGGCAGCATGAATTGCATCCAGAAGAAACAGATGCAGTTCCATGGACTTTGGCTGATTTCACATACTATGCATCCTCCAAACATAGTTTATTTTTGGTTTGGTATCTTGTGCAAAGTAAACCACTGTGATTTGTAAAGCACTATTGACTAAGCTAAACTACTTAGCGTGTGGTGTGAATCAAGTCACTGTGGTTAACTTAGCAACTAATGGTTTACTTAGCAACTAATGGGACTAATATCATACGTGAATCCAATCATTGATAAGTCAGCTTCAAGTCACCTTATAATATGGGCATACAGAACTATCTTGCAGGTTTGCCAAGGGATTTAATTTAAACTTCTACATAACAATATGGGATTATGACTGCGATGAAAGCTACCAGCAGACACAGATGAAAGCAGAAAAAACTCAGTATTCAAATAAAAGGCTAACCTTGTTGAAAACTTTGGCTGTTCAAAATTCAGAATAAAACATAATACTGTAAAAGTGAGTGAATATGACTATCATTATGAATAATATATTCTTTAATCTGATACTATGAGAAGAATATATGTACATTAGAAGAGAATTAAGGTCATTGCTGCACTGAGGGAAGAATCATTTGAGACACTTGTCTAGTTTACTCTGTGTATCATCCACTGGGGCATTCATCCAATCGACAGACTTCTTTTAACTGAGTGTACATGCAGGGTAATAGCCACAAGCATGATTTCTACTCATGGTAGGTATCTATGAGACACATAACATTTTGTTATACAGTATACAAGTCATTTTGCTTCTGTATAGAAATTTCAATGTGGGGAAAAATTTCAAGGGGAAAAAACTGCAGGCTGTAAGACATCTAAAATCTCACTAATCATTCTTTTCCCAGTATTACAATTATTGGAAAAGTTCCCAAACTGGGAAAATTGGATTTTAATAACAATGGCATTTCTAGCTTGCAAACCGAAAAACAAAACCGTACAAATGGCAGCTGCATGACACGACTTTCAGAAAGAGGCTAGGTTTAATATATACCTCATTCATTGTGTCTTCCAATCTCATGATTTCTATATCTCATAGTTTCAAAAGGCTTACCCATAATTTGAACAACTGAGGTTAATAATACAAGGGCTTTTTGTCAATCCAGCTAACTGAAAAACTTTATCACATTTCACAGCCTGCCAAGAAACTGACCTTTATCTGCCGGTACATACATTTTTTAACATTTTATAGCTGAAGTCCAAATAAAACCAGTTATCTCTGTCAGCCAATGATAATCTAGAAAGCCTCTAAGAACTGCCACTTCTAATTTCACAATAGAGGTGGCACAGAGAACAACACAATTTGCACAACAACATGCAAATTTTATTAAATTATGGTAATTATGCATTGGCAAGCAATGCAAATTATACATGGAGCTCCAGTACATATATTCCTATTTCTCTACACTATAGAGGAATGTATAAAAATGGTTCCCTATTGTTAACATTTTGATACATGGTATGAGTGAACACTGATTCAGACATGCATGTCCATTACTGGATTACTGCAATAACTATGCATGAGAAATACATGATAACCACAGTATCACTGAACGAATGTTCAAGTCATCTTAAACACAACATTAATCAAAGGGCTAAATTCAAACATTCATGCCTCTTCTCAAGTGATGTGAACAAGATCTGACTTGACAAACCAGGCTGCCGCTACACTTATCAGCTATCTAAATAGTGTGCTTAAAGAAGGAAAATACTTCATTCATACATATATTACAATTTCTTGCAATAACAAATGCAAGGACTCCATTATTGAGCAAACAAATGGGTATATGCAAAAAGCCATATCCATATACAGTACATGCATAGACACAAAATCTAACTGACAAAAAACTGTAAATTATGCAATGTTTTAACAATTGAAACCCATTTTCACTGTTCAGAGTACACGTAGTCCTTGATTAATAAAAGTTTGCTTAGTGACCGTTCAAAGTTACAACGGCACTGAAAAAGTGACTCATGACCATTTTTCACATTTACTAATTTAATAACTGCAGTGATTCACTTAACAAATGTGGCAAGAAAAGTCGTAAAATGGGGCAAAACTCACTTAACAAATTTCTCACTTAGCAACTTTGGGCTCAGTTGTGGTCGTAAGTTGAGGACCACCTGTATAAGCATTAAATATGAAGATGAAACATGATCCTATTTTTTAGTTGACCTCCCAAGGTTGTTAGGAAAATTTGCAACCCTCCATAAGATAAATAACCTTCATTACATAATGTCAACTTCCATGCTTATAATTTTTATAATAACTACATGAACAGGACTCATGTTCTAAAGAACCAAGAAGTCAGAAAACTACGGTCTTGTTCCTTTTATGAGTCATTCATTGCCTTCCCTGTGTTGTTCATATCCTGCCCCACGATCCAGGATTCCAGTATTATGAAAAGTCTTTTTAAATAGAGGATTTCCTCTAGCTTCTTGACTAGAGGACTTTCCAACTTTACACTACCTTCTTTGAGAGGAATGATCAAAAACTTTCGCAGAATTTCAATTATGTGCAGTAACTATAATTTTATAAATTCTTTAGCAAATTGAGTGGATTTTAAAAATTATTAGTCTTTTCAAAGATTCACTCCTGAAGCTGACTTCTTTTCAACCAAGTCAATAGTTTCATCATAATCCAACATCATTTTTGGTCAATTGCATCTACTGAAACTCCATCAGTACATAAGTGAAGAGAGGATATTTTGCCTTCATAAGCAATTTTACAGTTGCTTCTACTGAATACCATTTTCTTTCTATTTCTCCAGTTTCAGAGATCCTTCAAGAGCTCTTCACCACTTTCTTTTTTGGTTTTGCTTCTTGAGATAAATTGGTGTGGCAAACAAAGTAAATCCATCACTGTTCTTCCTAATAATTTAAGAATAGCTTTAAGTATAGTACCAGTTTATACTCTCCTTTTGTGAAAACAATTCTTTTGTTTCTGCTCTCTGCTTTTTATCATTTAACCAGTTATTGGTTCTTAAAAGACTTCATCATTTTCTCTCATTATTTCAGATATGGCTCAAATATCTCTGGTGCAGGTCTTTGTCAAGAGGGGTTTTTTTTTGTTGTTGTTTAAAAAAGAGTCCAAGTAAACAATGTCAACCAAATCAGCCTTACACACCAGCTTGCTGACATTCCAAAAGATCTATAAAAGATTACTGAGGCAAAACTTCTCTCTACAGAAGCCATGCTGATTCAGCAAGATCTGTCCTTCTACATACTTGGCACTTCTATCTTTAACAACAATTCTATCTTTCTACCAATTTATTCAGTAAGAAGTTAAAATAACTAGCTGTAACTTCCTGGAATCCTTTTTTTTAAAAAAAAATTGTATTACATATGGGACTACTTCAGTTCTCTAGTTTAGAAGCTACTCTCAGAACATATTAACATAAGCTGAATTTTAGTGCTTTTATGACTTAAGTCAAATACGAACCACTGGATATTCTATACAACATACCTGGTATCCTATGTGCCTGGAAAGAATGACTCAAGAGAAAATGTTCCATCTAAGCACCTCAAATTTCTAATAGGCAGGTCATGAATTACAGAGACACCTGCTTTAAGATACCTCGTTATCTTAAGGAAAAACAAGTTCCTTAAAAAAAACATTCAATATAGATCCTAGATTACATATCAATTTGTAAAGGCAAAATAAGCAGTCAAGGGATACACCCCTTGGATTGCAATGTGCTATATTATTTCTTTTATTCTGCATCCTGGATGACGGCTCTTTGCAGCAGAGAACATACTGAAGGATAAAAAGAGTTTAACTGACCTGTATGCTGCCTCCGATGTTTGGTGAGGGCATGACGTGTCCCACCAGCAAAGCCACAAAGGTCACACAGGAATGACTTCTCGCCTGTTGCAATAATAAACAGATGAGGGACTGCAGAGGTCACAGATCATTAAAACATATCTATCAAGGCTTTCAGGGTTACTAATTCCTCCAATCAAATGTTTCCATGTAAATATGTCAAATGGGAATGAAATTACCACTGCGGTTTATTGACTGTGATAAAATCTGAAAAGCACCACTGAACATAATTACATACTTGTCAGACCCATAAAAATTAGCTTTATTATCAATGGAATGGTTTTGTACAACTTCATTTCTGTTAGATGTCTTCCAGATGGGGCTGCTTTATGCACTTGAACAGTTTTTATGCATATCCTGATTTTTTACAATTCCCATACATCTGGCCTTTCTGTGCTTTGGAAAGGCTGCCTAGAAATGTTAATATACAGTTATTCAGCGTATGTGTGAGTGTGATTGTGTGTGCCATATCTCCTTAAATAAATTATGTATGTATCTATGTATGTATGTATGTATGTATGTATATATGTATGTATGTGACTTTACAAAAGAAATATGTTGAAGAAATTTTAACTGACTTAATCACATTCTTCTTTAAAAACCTCCCAGTAATTTATACAAATTAAATTATTTCCTGAAAAGAAAATAGGCAACAATAAAAGCTTACATTATTCTGTACCAATGGCAGCTAAGTGCTGTTTATGATTCTAAAACTTTCATAATAAAGAAAAAAACAAGTCTAGGGATTACTTCAGAAATTGAAATAGTACTTACATTATTCATACTAAAGATTTGTCTTTATTTTAAGCCTCGAAAAACCATTAAAAGATAGTTTTGGCAAGGTTGCTACTTGTTAAAAGTATGTAAATGTGCACTTGTAAAGTATTTTTATTCCAGATAAAATTTTGCCTTTTGCAGCTTATAAATGCAGTATATCATTCCGCAATAGCATTTTTAGTCAGTAAAGCCCAGGCATGTGAAGCAGATTCATCCCACAAGGCCAACGAAGAATGGTATTATAGAATAATAATGCTAACCTTGGAGAGAGCCAGTGAAATTATAAAACAGCATTAACACACAAACGAGTCATTTGGCTCATTTGGAGACAAATTGTACCCTCCCACCCATGCACCAATGGAAGAGAATTAAAGGAACTGGGAAAGTATTTCAAATGGCAGAATGGCTTTTATACAGGGAAGGAGGATTTACGGCATGGGAATTGAGAGGCTTGTTTTAGAATTCCTATTGGTTTCAATAAAATAGGCATCTGCTTTCATGTTCCTTATGAAAGTACATTCTCTAGAGCAGGTTAAGCATGTATGTATGTATATATTGTATATTGCCGTTTTCATTAGCTGATATTTATCTTCAAGACTTAGAAGCATGGCAGTTAATACTGGCTTGAAAGACACTGTCAGTTAAGGATGACCATTATGCCACCTTTTCACCACAATTTTAGCCTTCCCATCCCTCAGACCAAGCTGCCCATTCTGTCCAGTTCTACTGCTTCCAGAATCTTGTCCCCAAACACATTTAATCTCTCTCGTATTTGAACATACTTTGCAGTTTTTTATTTAAGCCCTCTATCTCTAAGTCAGTCCCAATTCCTAGGCCACTAAATGCTGTGATTTCCCTCTCCACTTTGAAGGCTAAATACATCAAAGGGTATATTCCTCGTAGCTATGAGCTAGACTATGAAACAATTTGCTTCTGAATAATCAGTTGCTGGGCCCACCACAATGGTGGAGAAATGCTGTCTTTGTGTCTTGTCCATGAGATTCTTGAGGGTAACTGGCTGTCCAGTGCATAAGCCATAAATGCTATATTAGATAGGCATCCGTTTGATTCAGAAGGGTTCTCAGATTTGCTATTTCTTGTTTTTTTCTTTCTTTCTGCCATGAAGCTCTGTGCCTTCTCTTCAGTCCCTGTTGCATCTCAGCAGCATTAACAGGTTGAAATGGGATGCATTTGCTGCATTTGGAAAAACTAACCATCCAAGAAAGCTTTGTTGATAACAGAAACATCAAGAACAGAACTTTAGTGAGCAAAATACTTATCAATTTACATACATAAGAAAACGAAACTGACGAACAAATCATCCTATATAAGCAGTTCTTTAAGATGATTGTCTTTTCCAGTGCATGCAGGTCAGAGCTGGTTGTTTAGTATCACATCCTTATAAATGTTTTCCATGAATGAGCTGCAATTGGCTCACTTGGATATTATTTCTAGTTGCTGGTTTAAAATAAAAGGCTAGTCTCTACCAAAACAAACACAAAATACACAAATAAGAAGTTTGAAAACTGAAACTTATATTTCCAGAAACTGCAACTACAAGCAAGTCGATTTTCAATTTATTAATACTGGAGTAAAAGTCAAAAGATCCTCCACGAAAAAAAATCCTTGGAAAATGCTTATTTTTCCTCTGACTTTTTCCCTCTACAATTTTGCTTTCTGCTGGCACTTGAGTTCCTCATAATACCAAATGGAAAGAAAGGGGGAAACACAAATGTAGGTATATAATTTAGTACTACTCAGATAGAAACACAAATCCTATGAACTATCTAGACAATAACTCCAGTTAAGACACACATTTGATTCTGGACTGCAATTCAGTTATACAAGGATTTCTTTTCTTTTCAGGGTGTGGAAGTCTGATTGAAGTAGCAGTTTCTTCCTTTAACAAGCAAGGACACATGGAATTTTATCTTGGTTCTCTACTACCAGTTGTGAATGAACAAAACATATTTAATATACTATCAGGAATCCAAACAAAACTGTACTTAGTATGCCACCTACCTATGTTCTTTATATACCATACATTCTATAGTTTTAATTCAAAGGAGATCCCAGTAGAATTTTCTTGATTGACTGAGAGGAAGAAAAAATTCTGCTGGGCTTTCAAGAATTTCAAGAAATGTGATGGCATTTATTATTTTTCTATTATTCATTCCAGGTATATAAATAAATTTGTGGATGGGTGGGGATAGCAGTTATTTTATTTTATCACCCATTATTTCCCTTGTGCTTCAGAGTTAGTTTTGCTTGGATAATACTGAAAGTTTGCTAGTTTGCACATAGGCATGTATATAAGCCTAGCAGTTATTAGATGTAATCCTACCTGCATTTATGTATGTCAGAGGATACACTGCATGTGATTTCAGTCTTTAACCATACATTAACAAACATTCATTCTTCTTCCAGGAATTACAACCTTTAGACTTTGAGATGGATCCAAGGAGCAATATATCACTTGGGGTACAGGGAGCTGATCTAACATGCCATGTTTATATGATATCAGGAATGTAATAGAAAATGGTTCTTTTCTTAACAACTTGAATTAGTTTCAAGTGTGCCACTTTGCATTCAAATGTAGAAAGACACGGAAACCAATCCTTTATTTTCCATTAGAAAACAGCCACTGTCCCCTATCTCTCATTATGGTGCAGACTACAAGACCTAACAACAAAAATCCATATTATTGATCTAACCAAGTCTCCACAATTATTCTTTAGAAGGAAACGCCGACGATAAATTACATCTGCACTGGCTTTTCATCTGCTGTTCGATATAAGTGATCTCTCAGGGCAGGCTGGAGACCTTAAATCGTCAACACCCTTGTCAAGGAAGCTAAGGAGGCCCAGGCTCCCTACAAACTGCCTTGAAAGAACTTTTAACCTGTAATTTCTAGCAACAACTCATTTCATTTTCAGAAAATTGTAAAATCTTTTCAGGATTTTTTTTTTTTAATTTAATGAAACACTGTTTCATCTTCTCACAATATGCCTAGAGAATTTTGATTTTAAGATCATTTGTCTCCTATCTTACACTTTCAACATGTTACTGCTGTAATCTCAGATGCCTTTCTGTGTTTTCCTTATCTCATTAGATTGCATGTTACAACACAATTCTAATATTCTCCTTAAAGAAATGTTTCTCTGGCTAATATTATTTTGGATTAATATTTTATTAATATTTTAAGATCTTCATTGGAATCTTTGTTCTAGTAGTAAGTTTAAAGCAAAGGTACAGCTATTATATTTTTTCCTGCTGTAGTAAACTGTGCATATTTTGTTATATTAATATGATTTTTATTAAGGCATTAATTTAAACTTTAACCATATTGCTTTAAAATGAATGCAGTCTCAGCATTCTTGGAAGCAGCTGGTATCAAATAATGAATAATATTTCAGTTACAGCTGGTTCATATAGAAAGATTTAGCTCATTTTCCTTACTGCAATCTGTCCTTCATATATTTATTCATTTGTTTAAATATAACATATATCTCTGCTTTACTCATTACAGTAAAAGCCAATATACAATGAAAATTAACATGCAGGACAAGTAATCGTTTCCCAGCAGCATTTCCTATTACTTAGTTCCAAAAGGTCTACCAGTTTAGACAATATTTTCTCTTTTTAATTTTATACATATTTGTATTTAAGCTGGATTTCACTAATCAACAGCATACATAATGATTGTGTATCAACTTTTGAATCAACTTAGTTGCATGATGAAATCATTGCATTTCCAGATGCAGGCACTTGTGCTTTTAAATGAAATAGACCTTATTCACAGCAGTTGACTGACGATATTTATATATTCTAATATATTTATATATTCTAATAGTAACATTATTACATTAAATTAGCATTATAAAGTATACCATAGGTAGCTTCTTCTCCTAACAAAATATCATGAAAGCGAACCTATTTTATTTTAAATATGATTTCAAGGCATAGGACCTTGGATTAAAAAATAGGACCAGCAAATTTAAAAAAATCTAAACTCCTCTCGAATGGTATTCTTTAGAAGTGTTGAACTTTAATCCCTAATTTTTCAGTCAGCAAGGAGTAGTAATTATGACCAGGAATTCTATGAATTGTAGTTCTATACAAGGTTTGTGTTTAAATTTTGAGCCATTTAAAAGGTACAGGTATACCTTGGGGAACCTAATAGTTGGAACTTTCTTTCTCTTCATACTTTCATTATTGGGGAATTGTACAGAAGTTACACAGAAGAACCCAACAGTGTATATCCAAGAGTAGCAACTGTGCCTTAATGGTTCTAGAGTAAAAGACATATCTTGAACCCCAGCTTTATTTTTACTTCCAATACCAGCCATATATAACCTCTTCCCCGCCCATCTCAAGGAGGGAAAAAAAAGCATAACCAAACCTGTATGAGTCCGATAGTGATCTTTCATGGCTGATGCAGTGAGGAAGGAATAATGGCAAGTTGGCCATGTGCATTTATAGGGCTTCTCTCCTGTGTGAAGTTTCATATGATTGTTCATGGCCCACTTCTCTGTGAAACTGCGATTGCACAAGGGGCAGGTAAATTTCCTGTGTACAAGGAGAAAATCAAGGGGGGGGAGAATTAACCGCATGCATGCAACACCCCCAAAGTGATAGTGATAAAAAAAAAAAGAGAGCATGTTTTAAACTTAAACTGTGCTAAATGCACAGACTTTCATGAAGAGAATTGCAGACCTGGTCTGTCATGTCTGTATAACCAGGCATTGATTTTTCTGTCGAGACTTGGCACTTCAGCCATTTATTCTCTGCTTTGCGGTTGGGCCCAACGGGTTTGAAAAATTCTGTTACAGTCCACTCACCCCTGAGGCAAATGTGAGAATAGATTTCACCTGTACAGGCCTACACCACTTATCCGAGCATGGGCTGTCAGAGCAAAGGCTAAATGAAAAGCTATCCATACTAAACTACTCAGACAATCACACTGCTCCATTCCAGGCTGCTGTTACTGCAGTGGGGAGGTGAAATACTACTTGTAATAACCCTGTTACCATAGTAAACAGAAAAACACTCCCCCCTGCTCTCCCCCTTCTCCCGGTAAGCCTTAAAGGGGATTGCAAAAGGTCTGCCGGCATTTCTTGAAAGGTTCAGGCCCTTCTTGAAAACAACCTCGAAAGGCTGAATTGGAAGTGGTTTACCGTTTAAAACATGTCCGCAATTAAGGAATAAAACTGTACCAAAAGTAGTCCTGCTCACAGTTACAAGGTGCAAGATGTTTAATGATCAAAGATCACACAAGCAAGGGGAAGGAGGTTATTTAGAGGAGGGGGAGATACATTTATTCCAATGCTCAAGTCCAGTTGAGTGTTCCCATGAATGGGGTAGGCACGTCTTACCACGGAGCTTTAATAGAAAAAGCTACGTTCCTGGAGAGCATTGACATCACTTCATGATGGTAAGATTACCCTGTTTCCCCCAAAATAAGACATCCCCTGATAATAAGCCCAATCGGGCTTTTGAGCATATGGCAATAAAGCCAAGTACTTATTTCAGGGTTCAAAAAATATTAAGACAGGGTCTTATTTTTGGGGAAACACGGTATCTACCTCATCTTAAAGGTTCTGAGGCATTAGTAGGGTGTGAACTACTCTTTAATGTAAACAAAGCCCAAGATACTTCCTTGAAGAGGTTTTTTTTAAAGCAAACAAACAACTGAATTAAACTGAACCTGGGGCTGTGTTAGTGGCCAGTGCAGCACACAAAAAACTAGTATTGGTATTTTTTTCTGCTTTTTTGGATCAGTTGAACCTCAAATACAAATAGTATTCAAAGGCAATCCCACAGATACTTCAATAGTGAAGAAATCATGCATAGGGATGATCCTGACTTTTTGGACAGAAGTATGAGAGGTTTACACATTGCGTCAGGTTGTTAATTGTTCAGGAACACAGAGATAACATTCAGGAATATAAGATAGTTGTTATCAAAGCCTTAAATCAGCTGATGATCTGTTCACAGAGAAAAAGTGCGGGGCAAAGATCGGCTTTTCTACAAATGGAAATATTGATCTTGACTATCCATGAGGGTAATAATCTCCTGACCAAATGTCACAAACAAAAGAAAGGAAACAAAATAGGTTTGTGGGCACTTTGGCAGTCCCAGAACAGATGACTCTGGAGGTATAAATTAGTGGCCAGATAGGAAAAGATAGTCCTACAGCAGGCATTTTGCCAGTCTCCTTCATTCACTGACAATTGTCTGGTGTCAAGATAAGATGGAAAACACTATTTTCATGGTGGAATCCCACAGTCTAACTTCAGACTGCTATACTAGGCTGGACACAAAGTGGAAGCTTCATTATAAAGACCTTCCTTCAGCAAAGAGTTATAGGAGCAACACTGCACCATGGGAAGCAGACTGTGGGGATAAGTCCTCTACTGACTAAAGCCCTGATGAGTGTCAAAATCTAGTGCCCCATTAGGTGATGATCAATGCATATGGGAGATTGTGATTTGGGATGTAAGAATGAATGATAAAGAATAAGGGCTAATGAACGAAATACTAGGAAATAAATGGTAAATAATTGAGGGAAATAAAAAGTTGTTTGATAGCTGGGTGAAGAATAAATGAAGAGCCCCCAACAGAGGAAACAGAATATAAGATAATGTTGATATTATTTTGAATGAAACTGAAGTGAGGGGTTACTGGAAGGAATGCTGTAGAGATCTTTTTGGAATGGCAGTGATATGCCAACAAGTGGAAGCAAAACAAACGCTAAAATGTTAGTATCCAAGACAAAGCTGAAGAAACAGAAATTTAGAAAAGCAGTGCAATAACAAATTGTAAAGCTATTAGTGATCAACTGGAGAAATACTAAAGATATGGATGCAGTTTACTTATAGTTTGATTGTGACAAATCATATGATCATGTGAATTGGTTTGAATTATTTTCTACAAGTATAGAGTTGAAGGTAAGTTGTTGGATATGGCAAGAGTAATGCATGAAATATTAAAGTATGTATACATTTGTGAGTAGACAATGCCATGATTTGCAGCCAAAGCTTGACTGATGTCATGATAAAATTAGGAGCACAGATCTGCAATGGAATGTAATCAAAGCCCAAGTAGTGTGCTCATGAGGAAAAAATTGGAATGAACAACTGTTATAGATCAGGGGTGTCAAACTCAAGGCCCATGGGCCAGATCCGGCCCGTGAGGTGCTTAGATATGGCCCGCAGTGCCTTTGCTAGTGAAAACAGAGTCCTGTAGTACTCTGCCGGCCAAAACAGGGCATGGAGGGGCGTGCATGCGGCCTCCCCGCACTCTGTTTTCAGCCTGGATGGCTTCCTGCAGCACTCTGCTAGCCAAAATGGGGAGTGGAGGAGCCGCCCCATTTTCGCCGGCAGAGTGCTGCAGGAAGCTGTTGAGGCTGAAAATGGGGCGTTTTGGCCAGCAGGATGCTGTAGGAGGCATCTGTCCCATCTCCCGCCCCCGGCCGGCCCACAGAGGACAACTGCAGTGCTGATCCGGCCCTCAAAGAAATCCAGTTTGACACCCCTGTTATAGATAAGTGGCGAAAAATAGAGCAACTACATAAATGTATGTATGAATCTACCTGGGAAGAAAGTTAACTGAAAATGAGAAAATAAATGGAGAAATTTTAAGATGTGCTACAGTTGATAGAATGCAGTTGATAGAATACAATAGAATCCTTCTAGTGTAAGGAACTAATGTTTATTGGAAAAAGGAAAAAAGTGAGCGTATAAGAATATGGTTCTGTTTACTTTTTACTGTATATGAGAATGATGGATATGACAGAGGAAATATAAAACAAGGTCAAATACAGTGGGAACAGAGTACTTAAGAAGCATATATAATAAAACAAGACGAGATTAAGATTGAATGAATAGCTGATTTCCATTAAACAGTTGCTTAATTTTGAAAGCTAATTTATGATTGAAGCCTCTGTTGTCAAATGTGTTTGCAATATATAAGAGGCATGGAGGAAATATTACATCATAATGTTTCTGGATGATTTGCCAGAAACAATATGCATCCAAGAGTGAACACAAGCTTAAATCAAGGCTCTAATTGCTCAGTCTAGATCACCACACAAATTACTATGATTCTGGTGGTCACCTGCCTTTGAAGATGACAATTCAGGCTTTGCGGGCGTGAAAAAAAAATGACAATTTTGGGGTTTTGTCATATTATTGCATTTTCTTCATAAAGTCAGAAAACTAATCTATTTTTAATGTGTTGCTTAAAACAATCAGTTTGCTACTACTCTCCAGATAAACATTAACATTACTTGTGTAAAGCATTAACAAGTATTTCACATAAAGTGCACAATGCAGTCTAAATAAAGATTTCTTCTGTATAAGTTTGCAGTTACGGCTACGTTAAGCAATTACTAAATTTACCACTAAAAGTATTTACAGGGACATATAAGATAAAAATAAAAATGATATATGAATGTGTGTGTATATGTACATCTATAAGCACACATACTGCTTCAAAATTTCAAATTACTGTATCAGTTGATAGTTGATTGTTGGCACTAGCAAATGATATATACAACTAAATACTTCCAAATGCATCATAAAAAATCACATCTGTCAGGTCTTCATGTATTTCACATTTCAAAAGCGTGACAGGGATCTTATTTCTAAGCTACATTTCCTATCTACTTATTTCCTTATATATTTATTATCATTCTAACCTTCAACTACAAGAAATAAATAAGCAGGTTAAACAGATGCTATCTTTTAACAAACAGTTTTTCTTGACTGTCATACAACTTTATGAAGGGTAATATAAATCCTTCATTTTTTAGCTCTTCCAAGATGCACATTTAACAGTATTACACCTCCTGAACCCCAAAGCGTGCTCGATTATTCACATATAATAAAAACGTTCAAGTAAGGTTGAAAGACTCTCTTTAAAATGACAAAACAGCAAAGTCAGAGTAAATACTGACAGTAACTCTGTAATTCACCACATGATAGTGAGATATTGAAGCAAATTAGACTAACTTCTTAGTGTATAAACAAAATGGAACTGCAGGATTTGAGAATGACTTTTAAAATGCTCAGTAATGATGTGAAGTAGTTTAAGCCAAAAATAATGATTTGCCAAGGACCCCCAATTGTCCTGCAATAGATTAGTGCTATAAATGATTATGTTCTCATGCCCATCTAACCCAACTCTGCCACTGCTAGATTTTTCCTCAAGTATTCTAATACAGGAGAATAAAGGCTTATTGTATCGCAGATAAAACTACCCCCCACAATGTAGTGGGTAGAAAATATGCAACACATTTTATCAATTAGTAAAACATTGAGTTCTTAGCTCTCCCATGTAAACCAGACAACACAACTTATGAGTTAATTCTATTTTATTGTAAGGCTAGATGTACAGAATCTTTCAAGTCTTGAAGGTACAAACTTGTACCGTTGTTACTTTTAACTGCTTGATCAAGAACAACAGGTCCTTCCTAAATTTCTTTCTTTGAGCATTAAGCCACTGGGGGCTCCCTACTCTATTGTTGAATTGTTTCTACGTAGCATCTCTCCCTATATTCCTCCCAAGGTCATCCACATATTTAATTATGAAAATAGATTGGTTCCTTGGAATCAATCTGGAGAAAGAGAATGGGAGATTGCCCACATGTGCTCTGGAAGACTGATCTTCACAGTCTTCCATAGGTTTTGAGTGCCAGGAGATGACGGGATCAGCCATCTTGTTTGCACTAGTGACATTTAAAGGACAACTTTCTAATCTTTTTGGAAATTACCTATTAATCAAAATTTTAAAAAATGAAAAATTCACAATTGACTTATGAATCTGGTCTATCAGTGTAATTGCAATTAAAAGTCTGCCAAGTATGTTTTTGACTCAGAATACTAGAATAACAGAGTTAGAAGGGATCTTGGAGCTCTTCTAGTCCAACCTCCTGCTCAGACTTTATATCACTTCAGAAAAATGGCTGTCCAAACTCTTCCTAAAAACCTCCAGTGTTGGAGCACCCACAACTTCTAGAGGCAAGTTGTTCCACTGATTGTTCTAACCGTTAGGAAATTTCTCCTTAGTTCTAGGTTAGTTCTTGTCTTGATTAGTTTTCATCCATTGCTTCTTGTCCTTATCTTCAGATTTGGAGAATAGGTTGACCCATTTATTTAGTTATTTAATTCATTTATTTAATAATTCATTTATTTAATCAGGTTCATTTATTTAATTAGATTCTCCTTATATAGTTTTAGGAGTTTTAGTAAAGAACATATCACATTTTAGATCTTATTTACCCAGAAATATTGAACATTCAAAAGGGTTCACAAACCTTTAAACACACTACGCACGGGGATATTCAATTAATCTCAGCAGTAGCAACCCTGAGAATTAAGGTAGACTGAGAGACAATAATTAACTCAAAGTCACCTAGTACATTTCCAAGACTACGGATTTGAATGTGGGCTTCCATAGTTCAATATCTTAAGCATCTCTACATTGGCATCACTTTTTTAAAAATGATTTAAGACTCACTAAATTTAAATTTAATGCAAAATTCATAACATGTAACATTTCCCAAAAATTTAATTTATACAAAGGTTTTCATAATATCTTAGAGAATAATCCTGACTTCTCGTTCTTCTTTTAGACAGAAAATTTTAGATTGTGTTATTCACTTTTCTAGAATTGTAAGTAGATTAGTAGATTAGACAAATGAAATAATTTAGCTTGGGGGTATGGTCATCATGATACTACAGACTTCTTACAGAGAATCAAGCTCTCTCCAAGTTCCCAGTTTTTACTTGATCTTCTTATGAAAAGGATTTATTTATTCAACAATTCAATGGTCCAGTAGCTTTATTGTCTTGGTCCAAGATATGAGTGAAACTTCAAAGATGTGGCCACTCGTCTAACTCACATTAGAAGCAAACTTCTTTGATGTGATGATAGTCAATATCATTACCTCAAAAGCAATCTAAAACTTACAAAGCAAAAGGAGTTTATCTCTCTTCAAAATCTAACCTTGCAGTCTTCCAAATTCTATTTCAGCTCAAATACACAGTCATCTATTTACATGCGGATAATCTAATAAAAAGATACAATATAAAATATGAAGACTTGAACTACAAACCAATCCTCAGTTTGATTTTAATCCTTTATTACAAGGCACTTTACTCTAAAAAACATTCTAAATTTTCCTCGGTTCTTATCTGAGTATCTCCAACAACAGAAAGTGACACTGTGACATTTCCACTATGCTATAGATGTGTTGTTTCAGACTATTAGGCTAAGGTAAATTGACATTTGTACATGCACCTGGTTCTTCCCCATCCCATGTTCACTGGTTGAAAACAGCAGGCTAATGTAATCAACTACCCACTCTTTCATAGTTGATTGATTTGGCTCTTCTGGCAATTTATCTACCAATTAAATCCATCCATTCACACATAGATATACAACTTCACATCCACCTACAGGCATTCATCATATCCAAGCAATTGTGTTAATTATACCTGGAGGTTTTTTTTTTTAAAAAAAAAACAATACTGTTTAAGCATTCCTCTATTTCACATTTAACTAAAATGTGCTTCTATATGACAAACAGTTCACCTCATCCATGATTCCATCTATTTTAAATAAGAAATGTGATATTCGTTACAGCCACATATTATAGCCTTTTCAGTCCCAAGACAGTGGCAGATGTATTTCATCGGTTGAATATAGCTGCAAGTATTGAGCTCACACATTTGCTAGTAAGAAAATGTAGTCAGGAGTTGTTACCTTAAGCATCTCAGGAAGCAAACCTGGCAGATGATAACTGAATTGGGAAGGTAAAAGCTAACACTGAGATTGATTCCTGGTGATTTCATTGACATGTCCATGTAGTTTTCTTGGCAACAGCGCAGAAGTGGTTTTCTACCATCCTTTGGGATGTATTTTCAACTTCATAATGTATTTTGTATTTCTACAATTTCCTGGTGATCTTCCATTTCAAACAGTAACTACATCCAAAATTGCTTAGGTTTTTTTTTTTAGGTCATAGTATTGGCTGGTAAAGTTCTTTCACAACTGATAGCCTATGGCTTATGAAAATATAGTTTATTATACTTGAATATTAAGCCCTTAGTGCAGCTGATCCTCCATTTATGATTGTAATGGTGCCTGCCTGTTATGGTCGTAAATTGTGAGGGTTGCAAAGTAGGTCACCCATGTGACCAACATGATTTTATGACCTGTCATGGCCCTGTCAGAACCTGATTTGCACAAAGAAGAAGAGTCGGAACCGGGATCATCCAATGGGGATGGCACGTCTCCCCTGGAACATCCGGAGAGTCCAGGAGCTAAGGATACTGACCCAGGCCCCTTATAGCATTGGGAGAAGTGGTCAACTGGACACGGAGCCACCTGCTTTCATGAATGCAGGGAAGGATCAGCCGCAGACGGGCAGCAGTGATGAGAAACAACAGATCCCCCCTCACAATGAACAGTGAACAGCTTCCTCCCCTACCCAATCTGAGGGCACAGAGTGGAGCAGGGGGAAGCTCAGAGGAGGTCTGTGAGGGTGCTCACAAAGAGGCTGCCCTGCTCTTCCTCACAAGGAACACCTGGCTCTGGATGATTTAACCAGAGGCTGGGGGAAGGTAACTGTTTGTTGTTCCCTGACTTTTGGAGACCTGACTTTTGAAAAAGTTCCCTGACTTTTGGAAAACTTGACTTCGACTAGTGTTTCAGCCTCTGGATTTCCATACCTTTATTTTGTGGACTCTGACTCTGGATTGTGGCTTACAGACCTTGTTTTGCAACCTCTGCACTGGGTTTGTGAATTTTGTTTTTCTTCCTGTTTGGGGACTTGATTCTGTTGACTATTGGACTCAATAGTCCAATGGGACAGTACTATATTGACTGTGGGTGGCTATTTTGGGAGAGGGGGGAAGTGGAGTGTCTATCTGGCTATATCCATCCATCCATCCATCCATCCATCCATCCATCTATTTAAATATCTATCTATCTCACAGTGAGATCTGAACAGCTTGCTTTATTTTTGAAATATGATTGACTAATTTACAACAAAGCTGGAAAGAAGCAGTTGGAAGAGTCATTCTTTATCAGTCAACCTGTCAGTCAATTATCATGTATTTCATTTCTGGGTTATGATTCAGCTACAGAGAAGTAGGAGACAGTTAGGACTTCTTCCTTGTTCTTGTCTCACTTTTGACCCTAGGACAGGAATGGGCATGTTTTGGCCCCACAGCAACATATATTCCACTTTTTTTTTGGCACGTTATTTACACGTCATGTGTGATAGACAGACAGACAGACAGACAGATACCGTGTTTCCCCGAAAATAAGACCCTTATATTTTTTTGAACCCTGAAATAAGCGCTTGGCCTTATTGCCATGCACTCAAAAACCCGATTGGGCTTATTATCAGGAGATGTGTTATTTTGGGGAAAGCAGGGTAGATAGATAGATATAAAGATAGATAGATAGATAGATAGATAGATAGATAGATAGATAGATAGATAGATAGATAGATAGACAGACAGACAGACAGACAGACAGACAGACAGACAGACAGACAGACAGACAAATATAAAATAGCACTCTTGTATCCATGATCAGTACTACAGCTCAGAAAACAATGATTCTTTGAACAGGTAACTTCCTTTCTGTTTTATTGTTTTGAAGAAGCAAATCTGCAATCTATAATCTGCTGAATTTATTTTTGGACTCTAATAAAATGGTTATCCAGTCTTGCAGCCATATTTTACTTTTTAAGAGAAAAACTAGAGTAATATGTGAATGCATATAAATGAAAGGTTTTCAGATTAGGATTTCCTTCTACTTAAATTCCTCTAATCAATGATCACGCAGTGCAAGTGATAACATAATGCTGCATGCAGAAGTGATCCGATTTGGCTATACAGTATGCTTTACTGCTGCTGACAAAGCAAGCTTATTTTGAGTGAGGTCCATTGTTTTTTGAGCAGATGACTGGCCTCATGCTGCAGGGTCATACAATATTACTATGATATATCTTCTCTCCTTAAAACACACATGGAAGGAAAAAAACCCACTGATAATGAGAAGAGCTTTCTGTCACTGTCAAAATTATTTACGAAAAGCACCCTATTTGTAGCTCATCACAAGCAGTAAGATTAACATGGTCCTGAACTAAAAAATAAAATAAAATAAAATTGCAATATCATAAAGTGAACATAGTTCTTTCCACAAAAGGCTACTTTTTAGTCTGTCAAAATATCACTACAATGACATTAATAACCATATCAAAATGGAAATTGACATTAATCTCTTTTAATCTTCAGTAAGGCAAAAATGATTATTGGTGTTTTCTAATTTTATTTTTTTTTTAACAATAGCATCGTATTACAAAGTGGGAGACTGTCCTTCAAGGCAGCTTTCACCAGGAACAATCACAATGGAATGGAATCTTCTTTTCTAAAAGTGATTTTTCTCTGTGCTTGCCGTGGAGACTAAATATAACCTGAAAATGCTAGATGAGCTTCTTCTTGTTCATAGACTTATCTGAAGGTATTGGTTTGCTTCTAGCTCTTTAGCTAGAAGCAAACCTCCAGTAGTTTCTATTTATCTCCTTGCCAATCAAGAAGTGAATGACTGACAGTAACACAGCCTTATCTAGGGCTTCTGTCTGTGATGCATTCTGCTAAGTGATGTCATTGCCTTAGCAGAAGAAAATAAGCAGATTATTACAGTGACTAGAAGGAAACTAAACATTTGGATTTTTGCATGGACAGATTTACACACTGTCTGTCAGATAAAGCGCAGTTTGCCTGCTGCTTACACAACAAGAATGTGCCTGACAGCTTCTTTCCAGCTTTAGTATCTGATTACATAAATAGGCCATTCCCCACTATTCCTAAAGACTGACAGTTTGTCTTGGTTTAAAGAGCAATTTCTGACTATCAGCTTTTCTGTCTTGCACACTGTTATGATTAGCATCAGGGCACTTCCTGGAGGTCCAATCTGTTGGGGTTTCTTTCTTTTTTTCCTCATTCTCTCTTACACTGTGTGCGTATGTGTGTGTCTCTGTGTATATGTATGTGTGGCCATGACTGAAAAAGACATTATCTAGGTAAAATGATAAAAATATTTTACACATTACAATGTGTAATTCTTGTGAAATGAAGAGCAGGTCAACAAGGTATGAAAATCAGGAACTAATTTTTACAATTATCAACTGTTTCATACATTTTTAAACTGTGTACCTGATAATTATAGTGCACTTTTTATTCACAGCTTCTTCATGACTTACACTTGAAAGAAAGATAAAATGGAAAACTCAACAGCATTCTTTCACTGCTGTGAAATATCGTGGCAGTAAAGAAATGTTGAATTATTATTTTCCAAAGTTTTTAAAACAGGCCCAGAGTTTTTCTGGCTTCAGTCTGCAAGCACCCTTTAGCTTACACATGGCAACTCAGAGTAACCTCGTCTTTCTGATAATAAACTGAGCAGGAAAGGAGAAATATTCTATAGTTGGTGTCTCTTGGGCAGCCAATATCTAGAGCATGATTGTCCTGGGAATCACAATTAATCTATCATACATTTCGACATGCTCAGGGCTGAACTCAATGGTTAGGTGAACAGGAGATAACTTTTCTTTTGTGGATAGTCTTTCACCTAGAAGATAGTTCTGCCAACAGAAAATGGTTGGATGTCAAGGGAGTTTAAAGATCATTAAAAGAGAATAAAGAGATTGAAGAAAAGCTGAATGGATTCTCTGTAAATGTTTTCTCTGCAGAATATGTAGGGCAAGATACCTGTAGCTGTTATTGCCAAGATACTCTGTGGAACAGAAAGAAATAATGGGGATGACGAGCTGAAATTATAAGGCTTCTTGACAAACCCAAATCCACTCATTGGGTCCAAATATAATCCATCTGAGAATTTTTAAAGAACTCACATCTCAAAATGCTGAATTTCTATTTTAAAATGTGGCATATTCTAGTTGGTAGCTCAATAAAAAAAATATTGTCCTAATGTGTAAACTGTGAAAAAAGCAAGTTCTGTATTGGGGATTTTTAATAAAGAGAGTTGAAAATAAAGTTGCCAATTTCATAATGACTTTATACAAATCTACGCTGGAATAAAATTCAGAATATTCTATACGGCTCTTGTTAATGAACTACAGAAATGAGACTATAGATCTGAAAAAGATCCCCTAAAGGGAAAGTAAACTAATGAAGGAACTAAAGCAAGTAGTCTAGGAGGAAACATTACAACATTTCAGGATTTTTACTCTGAAAGAGGAAACTAAGGGGAAACAAAACCTAAGTGCACAAATTATACATGATCTGGAGAATGCAGAGAGGGAGAAACTTTTGTTTTCTTCTCTCATAGTGTTAGAAATTCCAGTTAGCCAATGAAGCTGAATTGTGAGAGACAGAGAAGTAAATATTCCCACAATGCAATTTAACAATTGTGGAGGAATATCAAGAGCCTTAATAGTACAGTGGTCTAAGCACCCTGTTATTAAGACAGCTGCCTGCAATTACTGCTGGTTCGAATCTCTCCAAGGCTCAAAGTTGACTCAGCCTTCCATCCTTTCTAAGGTAGGTGAAATGAGGACCCAGTTTGTGGGGGCAATAAGTTGACTTTGTATAAATATACAAAAGTATGAAGGCTATTGCTTAATGCATTGTAAGCCGCCCTGAGTCTCCGGAGAAGGGCAGCATATAAATCAAATTTAAAAAAAAAAATTGCTGCTGCACATCTGACGTGTTTTATGGGCTTCTGGGTATAAATTTTTTGAGAGCAAAATTCTGATTTTGGCCAAATCCAGAAGTTATTTTGTTTTTGCTTCAGCCTTTCAGATCAGACTGGCGGAAAGATGCAGGATAAATCAGCAGAAATGTTTCCCTTGCCAGTGAACTATTTGCTAAATTATTTATCGTTTTTATGAATTTGGCAAAATTTAAAGCTGTCTCAGCTAATATTTGCTCCTTTTAGGGAACTTCAGTGGCTATACATAGTGAGGGGGAAATCAGTGCTATATTCGACATTCCTCTCCTGGCAAGCATGCATACACCTACTTGGGCTACTACTGTTTTAAGAGACATTTCAGGCTTCCTCTCGGTATAAAGCTCTGAAATAAAAACATTAGGATGATAGCGACGTGTATATTCTGTGTGTGTGTCATCCTAGTTAAGATGCCTATATGTACTGCCAGAGATATGTACAAGAAGTTTTAGGGATGGAGATATTCATGCAAAGCTTTGCTTTATGTAGCCACGCATATGCAGAAATGACTACAATATGGAAAATGGAAGGAGGCAGGAATCCCACATGTGTATATTTAGGTACTTTTTTTCACTTGTACTTCGGAAAGGGGACGATGTTATGATCATCTAACTCTTGGCTACTGCTAAAGAACCTGGTATAGTAATATTTCTAAGTACACAGAACTAACACAATGCCTAGATGTCTGGAATAGACAGTCTTCACATAATACATGTTTAGTGGATACAACAAAATAGGTTCTTCAAAAATCTTTCTAGCAAATCAAGATCAATAATCCTATACCCATACAAAGGAACCCATCTGAAACCTGTGGGAATTTAGAATTGTTGATCTTGATTTGCTGGGATGCAAAATAAAACAAAACAAACATTATGTGACAACTTCAATGATGTCATGGAGACATCATTGGAAGTTTGTATTGAAGTCAGCTTGTGTTTTCCGAATTTGTTCAGGAGAATGACCAATATATAGGGAAGTGCCTTGGATCAGCTAAACTATAAAAATATATTCTATTTGGGATGTAATGCAAAGCGGATACACTTACAACTTGGATGCTGCTGCCCCGAATTAATGGTTGAGATAGGCAGCTATTGAAATTGAGCAATCAAATAAATATATAGACCTTTGTAAGGTAATAGCAAGTCACATTAGTTAGGAAAACTGTACAAGTAATTGTGTTCATTCTTTTCCTGAATTGATGAAAATGATCCATTCTGCTATATGGAGATGATTTATCCAGGTTTAAAAAAAATTTTTTTTTCAATGTATGAAAGAAAGAATGGCTACTGCAAATAAAATATGTATACTTGATTTTTCAAACCCAATGAATGACCCTTTTTCTGGCTCTTTGTACTACTGAGCCATGAAGATGATTAGCTAATATTTTTGTGCTACGTTATGTTTCAGAAAATGTATATCTCTCATTATATGTCACTACTGTATGCCCTCACATTAGTTTCAGGTCTATGCTAAGAGAATAAAATACATATGCAACAGATTTCCATGTTTAATGGTTATTATGAATCAGAGCAAACTTAATTTGGAGAAAAAGGGGTGGAAAATATTTGAAGTGCTAACTAGTGTTATATATTTCTCCATTCATACATCACAATTGGTCCCATGTCTGAAATCAGATAGATACTAAAATATAAATTTGCATTATGAAACCATATTTTTACACCCGTGAAATTTATTGATCACAGAACACATTTCCTTCCTTCCTCCCTCCCTCCCTCCCTCCCTCCCTTTTTTGCCATATTGAATCTTATCCTCACTGTTCCTGTTTATTTTTTCATAATTTTTGCTTATCTAGCCTCCCGCTTAAATAAAAGTCCTACAAAGTCCCATTTTGTAACTTTCTATTTGTTTTAATATTACTGCATTTTTCTCTTTTTTCTTAATGAACAAATATGGTTACAAACTTTCAAACATACTATCCCAACAAATTTCTTTACAAAATATAACTACAAACATAACTCAGTTGAGATTTCCCTTTTTGACTTCATCATTTCAACTAAGGAATTTTAGGGTTAACAATGATATAACTTAATTTTTGAAAACACCAATATGAGATAAATGATGCACCAGACAGATTTATAACAGATTCTGACAACTGAGATTGTTTTCTTCAAATGTTATGTTCAACTATTTCTGTGCTTTGCTTAGTTATGTTGCAGTAATGCAGTAAAGCTTTGTTTTGACAAAATGAAGGAATAATTGGCAACTCCTGTTCCTTTAGTATCTCAGTTTGAATTACAGCTTCACACGGTAACAACATTCATGTGAAAGAGACAGTGTGTGCCAACAGACACAAAGAGATAAACCACATATACACACCATTGAAAAAGGATAATAAAAAAGTTAAGAAAACAAAAAGACCAGAACACACCTTTAGTAGCCAACACTCAGACAAGCAGGGATTAGCACCAGACAAACAACAAAGCAGAAACATTACCCTACTCAAGGATCTAACAAAGAGAAGACCACACTTTCACCAACAGTGGCAAAGGTATATAAACAGGGAGCAAATCCCACTCTCACTAGCACTAATGATGCTAGCTAGTCGGGTAATGAAACATCTGCAAGCAATGAACAAAGCTCGGAGATTTTTGATTTTTCATATCAGAAAGTTTCCTATAATATATTTTCAGGATAACAAGTTTTATTTAAAAAACCTTTTATGTTGGGTGTATGTGAGTGAGACAGCATACACATTTTTTGTCTGTAATCCTAACTTTATCATAACTTGGGGATCAATGTCCTTCATCATTTGATTTCTCTTTTGCACTCCCTCTTTCCTGCCCAACTCAAGCAATTTTGGGACTGATCATCCTTAGACAATGGATCACATCAAGCAGCAATTAAGAACAATACAAATTCTACATTAATTGCAAGTATGGGAGTTCCGTGCTGTTGTTGTCAATGGTGATATATTTTTTTTACTAGATATGAGTCGTACCATTTAGTATTATATAACAGATTTCTCAAATATAAGTATGCAAGCATGAATTTTTTAAAAAATGAGTCCATTATTTACTACTGTGATAGAGGCTGTATCTGATCTCTTTTCTCTTCTAGGTCACACAAACCAAATCAAACTGTCTCACACGAACTTCCACAGTTTTGGCATGTGCAATTTTATTAATGTTTGAATATTGCCATTTTAGTCAGTTGAAATAACCCTGCACTCTTAGAAAACAGGTTTCCTAGAATCTAATCAAATAAACTGTGTGTTTGGGAAGGGGGTATTGGAGTTACAATTCAGAAAATTCCAGCTTGTGAGTGACAGGCACACATCCATTCCCTCCCCACCATACCTAAATAAGAAAAGATGTTAACTCTGATATATAGGGAACAAAATATTCTGAAGCTTCAAAAAGGTCTTGAAAGCATTTAGCGGCCTTGGCTGGTTACAGTAGTAAACAATCACAAGTCATAACCACAATATTGCTCCTAGTTATTTCAGCTATAACTTGCAGGGCTTCAGCCCCAGACAAACCAGATGAAATATGTTGCTTCAGGTCTGCTCTGATAGATCCCTCTGAAATATCCACATTATTGCTTTTATTTTATTATGTACCACACTTCATAACTGTACACTGAAAAATACAATAAAATCCGCACAACACTGCTTTAAGTACTTATTAAATAGGTCAAAAAGTTACCATAACAAATAATTTGTTCTACTCAGGGTCCATTAATAACATATCTTGTTGTGACTCTAATACAAAAGTGGGGGCAGGAGAAACATTGCAGAAACACCTTCAGTTCTGTTTGTTTCAGTGTAGACAGTAAATGCTATACACACAAAATGTTGTTTGAAAGATTCCCCTGGACTCTTGGAGACAGAACCATACAGCAGAGTGATAATACTGTTACACAGTTAACCCATAAATTGTGTAAGATAGACAGGGAATAACAAGAACAGAGACCTATATGCTGGGCAAGATGCCAGGGGAGATAAAATCTGAAGACAGATGCACAGCAAATGAAATAGATGAAGTCAAACATTTATTTTCAAGGACAGTTAAACTTGGTAAGTCATTTTGTATGCAACAGCAAGATTACAAAATGAACGAACTGGCCATTCTACAGGATAAAGAAACTTCAGATAACTCTTCTCCAACTTACAATGTTGGAACTACAAATTTCATATCCTCCAGTCAACATAGATGTTGGCATAGATGCTGGCATAAAAGACACCAGGTTGAGAAAGCTTGTCTTTGAATTTAGGTTCTGGAAGTCCTATGGCTTTTGGGTTAGCGTCTTGCTTTGTTTCTGTTCCCATAATTAAATTGTATTTAAAGTATTTAAACAATGTTGTCTTTTTTATATAGAGATTTACATTGCTTTGATGTGTCAACATAAATAATCATTTAGGCAACTAGTTTAAAAATGAAACAATTACATAATTATGCCTAGATTTTTGGTTAATTAAAATATACACATATAAAAATACATAAGTGTCCTCAGTATAGAATGGATGGTGATGATTTTATGATTATGGTTGCTAATACATTTACTAAAATTGGCAATTTTGTCCACTATCAAGACCTTCCCAAGGACTTGGGATAGGTATATTCAAGGTGTTGGTTTTCATCTATAAAGCCCTACATGGTATAGGGCGAAGTTCCTTACAGAACTGGCTTCGTCCCTTCACACCAGCCCATTGTGCCCATTAAGACAGGGAAGATATGCTACAGACCTGTCAGTCAAAGAATTTCAACTGGTAGGGTCCAGAAAGAGGGCCTTCTCTGCTATTACCCCTGCATTGTGGAACACTCTGACCTCAGAGTGAGGAAAGCACCCAATCTTTTGGCCTTCCATAAAAGGTCAAAACTTGGAAATGCAAACTTGCGTGTGGGATACAAAGGTTCACACAACCATAGGGCTGGCTGGCTCCAGGAAACCCCCATAAACACATGTATTAATAACTGCTAACCCCTCATCTTGGAATTGTTCTTTTGAAATTTTATAATGTTACTTTTATAATTTTAAAACTTTTTAATTTTAAATTATTCTGATGTAACATTATTCTGATAATGTTAATTTTATTGATTGTATTGTACATTGCCCAGAGCTCCTCTGTGATGGAGTTGGGCAGTTATGAAATATAAATAAAGATGATGTATTTAATAACTTTAAAGATATAGTCACAGGATTTCAGGTCTTTGTCTTTTGTGATTTTCTCCATTTCTCTCTCTCTCCCCCTCCCCCTCCCTCCCTCTCCCCCCGCCCCTCTCGTCTCCAGGTAATGTCCACCAACCAGACTTTTTGTCTTTCTTATTGACACTTTTTTATTATGAGGTGTTATGTGCCAGATGGTTGTCTATTTGAATTCTAAAGCCCCACAGCACATTAACTTCTTCAATTATTATTATTTATTATTTAATCTATTTTGTGGTCTTGCTTGTAGGCAAATAGTTCTTGTAGATATTCCAATATACCATTGTCGCTACTTTGTCTTGCTATTGTTTGTAGTCAGTCTATGCAATCTTGTGGAAGCAGCTAAATAAATAATCCACTGTTTCTTCAGCTTCTCTGCAAAAGCAGCATTTGCTGCTGTTATTTGCTGCTATGTTACTTATTATTTCCAGTGCTACCTTGGTCTTCCTTGTTTCTAGGTGATATTTCTTGATCAGATATTCTTTGGACTTCCTGTTCTTTGGCTTCTTTTCTTCCATCTGCTCTAGCTTGCTTGCATCTGATCTTAACATGCTGATTGTATTTTCCAACCTGGTTTTCCATTTTGGTAGTGCACTATTTACACTTTTGTTTGTTTGTTTGTTTGTTGAATGCAAGGTATTCATTTATAACTGCAGCCATGCTGTACAATAGTTGGTTTGTTTCTTGAAGTGAACCGTGCTTATATTTGATATTACAGTATTTACAAATTTTGATACTTGTGCCAATTGTTTCTTAGGAACCATCTTAATGAAATCAGCATTATTCTGTTGTTTTTGTGCTGTTCTAGATGCTGTTATTCTTTGTTTCAATTCTTCTCATTTTTAGTTAGATAGTTTTGTTCTTTCTGAGGAAAAGGCATAGATGGTGCCTGGTTTGTGAATGAAAATTCCACAGCTATGCTGGCTTCCTCTACTGCCAACTGTCCCTGGTCTGCTTCTACAGTATGAGCTACTTCTGGCAAGGCTTTTATTTCTTTGCCCTGACTAGATCTTTGCAGTTGTTCCAATTCTACTTCTATGAATACAAGGGAATGTCTTAATATCCCAGATCGGTCCACTGCAGGATGAAGGCCTCTTTCTTGAAGCTTATGGACTGAAGTTTATAAGCTGCTCCAGTGCTTGTTGGCATAAAGATCTTTTTTAACTTCTTGGTCTAGAGCTGAGCGAAAGTGGTTACCTCAAAATCATCCAATCACTTCCATCCTAAGGTTCGACTAGAACCTGAATCTTTCCAGTCTTAACCTTAACATGTATATACCATAATGTCTTTGTCAGTCTGTCTCTCACACCCACCCACATACACACAGAGATAGAACAGAATGAGAGACTATAGCAGAGGCAAAATGAAAATAATTAGTTCCATTACTGACAACCAAGGTAAATGTCACAAAAGCAGAATGTCATTTGTGTAACAAAACATATCTGGAAGTTCCTCTCCTTTGTTTCCTCAATATCTCCGGATTCTGATATCAGAGAGGTCTACGGGGGAAGAGAGAATATCACTTCCCCATTCCATATGTAGGAATTTCCACTTATATAAACTCTCACCTAAACTTTCTCCATGTGTTTTATTTTTGTTGGTCATGTTGAGGTATTTTGTTGGTTGTATAAAGCCACAATATAAATAATTACTACACAATGAACAGACAAGCTGGAAAAAGAGTACAGAAAGCTGAATAATCGTGAAATATACTACTGTACACTACATCAGAATAATCTTACAATATACTTTACAAAACTAGGACACTTGATCAAAAATGGGAACACCATTTTTATGAGATGAGCTAATATTACTGTTCAAAATGTCATAATGTTGTTCCTGAAAAAAACATTGTAATTTATTTAATGGAAAACACATGTAATATGGAATCTGTTTAAAATGTAATGCTACTCACCACAGCCTGGAATCAGCAAAGATTTAATGTATAATTGAATCTTTTCACAATCTTTTAGAGAGTCCAGCCTAGGTCTACACTACATACATTCTCCATAAGAATACTTGTCTAGAAATTCTGTGCCCAGTGTGACAAAGAAAAGGTGACATTTGGGATATTCCTAATCAGCAGATTTCATTGGTTCTCATGATAAACATTGAAATGCCTTCTGAATAGTGTAGGGGAAACACCCAGTGCTGTAGATTTAGCCACTGAGGAAGGGAATTCACTAATATGATTTGGCTTTGAAAATGATTTTAGTAACAGCTGCTAAAATGGGGGCCCCATCATAAAAACACAAACACTGGAAGTAAACATGCAAAATCAAGACAATGAAACCAATTACTAATAAATTACATTAACAAGAGGAGTTTTTTAACTGTAGCATGTAGGATATTAACATGTGAAGCGCCTATGAATACTCACTGCTACTAGTATGCATTAAGTGTTGTAATTGGTTTAAATCAGCATGGGCCATCTGTCTTTAATACTCTTATTACAAGGCAGGAAGCAGAGAACTATTAGAGCTACAGTATAAGCTGTAAGATCTTTACTCGTTCTTAAATCATTTAAAAATAATGAGAGCTTTAGCCTTTATCTAATTAACGAGTGCCTTCTTTGAATTAGAAAAACTGTATCATTTAGCCCACGGTTGTTTAGTAAATTGGCTTGGTGGCACGTAAGCTAATGCAGGGTAGCAGTGCAGTGTCTTGTTCCTGGATTATTACTTGAATTATAATTCAATGATCACCTTAGATCATGGGCTATTCATAAATCAGGGAGCTGACATCAGATGAAAAATTGTATTAATATATGAAACTTATTATATAGTACAAACTGCTCTCTTGATAAATTACATTGTTCAGGCTTGACAATGATTGCATTTAAAACATTATTCCAGTTTGCTGTTTTACAGACTGAAACCTCTTCATGAAAAATTTACAATGCTCCTCTGTGTTTTGGAGTCAGAGGGCAATAGTAGCAAATGGCAGACATAACACCATCCTTTAGATTTGCTGGCAGCAGCTGAGGACAGAAAACACTTTTAAGTGCAGGCGTGAGGGGAAGAGGAGAACCCTCAGATGTGCCCTTAGAATCTACATATCTAGTTTTATGAAGATACTAATTGTCCTCCGATGCAGAAGCACAGTAAATAATGAAATTTTAATTTCAGCTTTCCGGATTGCTTTCTTCCATATAGGTGAATGTTTCTCAGGAATTTATAGCTAGAGGAGCAGAAAAATAAAGGGGCAAACCCATGAAGTTTAATTTGAATTGAGACTGAGCTCCTCAGATGATGCGTTATGACAAATGCTTTTTGCCAAGGCTGACTGGGTTACTCATGCTGCAGTTCCATATTATTTACATTAATTACATGAAGGCAGCTTTGTTAATGGTACATTCTGGTGTGGGTCGCAGCGTGATATGCTAATGATCTCAGAAAAATCTGCCTCTTCAATATTTATGATAATTTGTAAAGGGAAATAGGATTGCCTTTATTCCTTCAAGAGAATGAACAAAAAATTAGAACGCAAACAATTTATTCATAGGGAGAAGCAAGAGGTTCTAATCAGAAGACATTTTAGTCTTCTATACTGAAAACAACCATCTTGTTGTTGGGGATTTTGTCATACTATCTTACAAAACGCTAACATGGCAGGCCATTGGAACTTGCAATGTGAAGTTAATCACTTAACTGAAAGAAAACAATTTTGAAGGCTTCAAAAAATCCCAATTCTAGCCTCCTACAAATTGTGACAAATAAATAAAAGTGACAAATAAAGTGCCCAATCATATTATTATTTGGTTGAATAATGTTTACATGCAGATGATCTGAACCCTAACTTCAGCCATTTTCCATCTATACATTTCACACTTGGGAATAAGATAGGGATATGGTCATAGTCATTATCAAAATTCAGAAATAGGAAAGAAGATCGCAGAGTCCTCCAGAGTTAGTAAACTATAGTTCCTTGCAATACTAGCCCATATGGCCAAACATAAAAGATACTGGAAGTTGAAATTCCAACAATGTTTAGAGAGCTACGAGCTCCAAATAAATTGCAATATACACAATCATTTTATAATTTTTAAGATTTATATAAGGCAATCTTGGTTATCTTTAATAGAGAGTGTTTCACTGGAAGTGATTCATGGTATTGCAGATCACTTGAATATGGATTGATTTGCCATCAGTGCTACTTAAGTCGAGTGAAGCCTTGTAAAAGTACTGAAGAATCTAGTACAAAACCCAGCAAGTGTCCAGCCATAGGTAATTAGTGCTTGTGGAATATCTCTATTCAGTGATTTGATTGAAACTGGTCAATTATAAATATGACGTAGAGGAATTGATTTAAAATCACAATTTCAGTATCAATTACAGATAAGTATTTCCCCTCTCAAATTGTTCCTATGAATTGTGGGAATAGAATCATTTTACAATTGGCTAAGAAGAATAAAAGGCTATATAAGTGATGAATGTATCACATATACATACACTTATACATACAATGTAAATGGATATAGGCCTTGCAGCTGAAAAGATTAGATTTAGCCTTTAATGATGAGCTCACAGGCATTTGTTCCTTACTAAACAGATGTCAAAATGACAAAACTTACATTGTGATGTCAGATTCAAGCTGTGTCCTATCCAACTATACCATGATGTTGCACCTAAGTACTTGGGTTACCTTATCTGGAAGGGTCTGTTCACATGTCAATGGGTGGTTTGTTGTTGTTGTTGTTTTGTATGCTTTAATAGCATTTTTCTTTTAAAAATGCTATGGCACAAAAAATGATGTTTGAGCATTCTCTAAAATGTTTTGACTTGGCAGAACAAAACTCATAATGGTTTGAGGTTGAATTTAATAGAATATGGATGGATTATAAGCTATATATTGTGATATTAGAAGGTTGCAAGATGGAATTGTCTTTCCTCAATTGTTTCTGCCAGTCACACTTGATCCAGTAGAAAGGATGTGCTCCAGATACCATCAACTAAGTAGTGTCGGTTGGTGGGGACCAGAAAAATAGCATTTCTTTTGTTCACTACTTCTCTTTACGACTAGTATTTTATCCCCATCCAGTTGCATTTGGTCTTGCTTTACAAATAATCACAATAGGGCTGGCTAGCTATGTAGAGGTTATGCTCAAATTCCTTGTCATAGACCTGTGATGGCGAACCTATGGTACGCGTGCCACAGATGGCATGCATAGCCATATCAGTGGGCATATGAGCTCAGCTCCAGCGTGCATGCACGTGCTGGCCAGCTGATTTTCTGACCTTTTGGGCCCACCAGAAGTAGGGAAACAGGTTGTTTCCTGTCTCCAGAGGACCTATGGGGCTGGTGGGGAAGGCCCATTTTTCTCTCTCACCTGGCTCCAGAGCCTTTCTAGGAGTCTGGGGAGGGCGAAAACAGTTTTCCCTATACCCCTGGAGGCCCTCCAGAGGCCAGAAATGGCCCATTTGCCAACTTCCGGTGGGACCAGAAGGCCCATTTTTTGCTGTCCCCAGCCTCCAGAGCCTCTCTAGGAGTCTGGGGAGGGCGAAAACGGCCTTCCCCATCCCCCCCGGAGGTCCTCCAGAGGCCGAAAATGGCCTATTTGCCAACTTCCGGTCCCATTGTTTCCCCAGACCCCTAGAGAGGCTCTGGAGCCAGGTGAGAGAGAAAAACAGGTCTACTGGGCCATCACATGACAGGAGAGGAGGGAGCGGGGAGCTCGTGCGTGCATGCGTGGGGGCGGGACACATAGAATTATGGGTGTGGGCACGTGTGCGTGTGATCCCCTTGCCTCCCCTCCTGACACGCGATGGCAAAAAAGTTAGCCATCACTGTCATAGACCTTCAGAACCATGGTCTAAAAGAAACTCATGCAAAAACAATCACCTTTTCTTCTGAACTAACAAACACACACACACACACACAAACAGACGCACAACCACACAGACAAGGTGTATCTCTTAATAGAAGCAATGGGTGAAGAGTTTGAATTACAGCGAGAAGGAATAATTATTCACCACCAGAAAAGGCAGAATGAGGCTTGATTCTCTACTCAGAAGCGTTTCTGAAAATCAGCTATGTGAAAAAGACAAAACGTTATATTCCATATTGACAATTTTCCACATAGACTGATCTAAGAAATGATCAGGGTAATAGAGCTTCAGTTTATGTGTGTATGTGTGCGCACCAGATATAATCTTTTATGCAAATACAAAAATAGAGATGGATCCTGAGAGAGAAAACCACCTCTTTGTGCTGTTTCTACGCAGCTGCAACGTAGACATGGAAATTGGGTCCTCAATTGAGAATTATTTATTAATTTATTGTTTAATTATACGCTACCCAACTTCCAAACAGCTCCGGGTAATTTACACCTAAAACTTCTTACATTTGAGGCAATCTTTGTGAATGCCCATCCTTCTATCTTAGATACATTCATGAAATAATCATTGTATGCATCTACCCTGATCTTTAAAACACCTTTCAGTACTTTCCTTACTTCTCCTGATCTCATAATAATAATGTAAAGAAAAACCACAACAAAGGTCTTGTCTTGTTTTTCTCCAATCCACAGTGCTGCCTTATAAAGTAGCATATGCAGAAAAAGTTCCTGAGCATGCAGTTTTCACCAAAGACTATTACGCTATTAGCAAATAATTCAGATTTTACAAAAAGTCACCCCTAAAAAACAAACAAACCAGAAACAGTGTGTTTATTTCAAGTAAGAGGATGTAGATTTTTCACCAGCATAAACAAACCAGGAATACCAATATAACTCTTGGATTTTATCTGTGATTTCTCTAAAGTTCCAATAAATAGTCCTAATTTCTTTCCATGCCAATGGAGAAATGTATTTCCAAATAATGAAAAATAAGCAAAAAATTTCTTGCCATCCCAATGTAGAAATGTACTTAAATAATTAAATATGAGCAAAAGGAGTCCTAATTTCTTTCCATGCTAATGTAGAAATTTAGTTTCAAATAATTAAAAAATAAGCCGAAAAGCAGTCCGGCAAAAAGCATTCTTAGGCATGGGAAAATAAAGAGAATGGTTATTAAGCACACAATTATTATAGCTTTGATGCAACAGCAATTGGAAAAGAAAGCAAATTCTAAAATGTTTACCATCCGCTGGTTTTAACTACCAGGTTCCTGACCTTCGTTCTAGCACTGTCTTACTGATATCTAGGATTGGTCTGATGAAGAAAGGTTAAAGTGATAGGGTTATTTCATCAGTAATAAAGAATCACAACAGCATCCACCCCCCCTCACCCCAAAAAAATAAAAAATAAAATAAATCTACTTTAGGTCCGTGCACCTCTGCTCAGTGAACAGCGACTCTGCATGTGCTAATTGGGAATGGAGAGATAAAGGTCATGTACAAAAACAATAGGGGATATAAAAATAATGCACAGCAAAGGAAACGGAAACATCTCCCAATTGCCAAAATGACAGCTGCTAGAGAGAAATGAGGGTGTCAAACACAAGTATCCCCTTGGCACAAGGCTAAGTAGCAAGAAACTGTGTCGGCTGGTACCATGCAAGTGGATGTTATCTTTGCATTTCCTTACTATGGGCAAGGAGGGATATAAATTATGGTAGTTCCAGTTCTTGAGAATTGTTCACATGTTGTACCAATTGTACCATAGCACAATTCTCCATGAGTTTATACATTCTTTGGGGCATATGCGTTAATCATCATACATCATTTGTGCTTTACAATGCTGTTATTGAAGAGTGAAATTACCATAAGATGCTACAAAAGAAGTAAAGTATTTCTGAGTAATAATAGTATTACCTCTGCTGATATTAAACATAGCTCCAATCAAGTATAACACTTTTTTAATATTATATAAATAGATATTCACTGAATACTCCTACTCAAGAATATCTACGAGCTTACAGTACATAAATCAGTATTGGAGGATGAATTCATTCTCCTGAAATCAATTTGACTCGCGTCAAACAGAAACACCAAAGTTGTCTTATGGATTTCTAAGAATCTTGTTTTACCATGAGTTCATTATGGTTTCCAGAATGCACGCAATGATTTTTTGAGACATTTTTTTTCAAATGTGTTTAATATTAGAATCATATTTTTCCTTTTTTCCCCCAAGTAATCAAAGCATATTATAAGGGGAACTTCCTTCATTCCATTTCCACAATGGCATCCAATGGCTTAATTGTTATACATTAATTTAGGTTTGTAGCTGTAGCCTACAACTATAGACTGTTTGTAGCAATATTGCAGTCCATAATTATAGTACATTCTATCCAGATCAGAGCCTGATTCATACACAATACAATACAATATTTTAAATATGATGTATTAAACATATCCTGGTGACAAACAAAAAAACCCAAACACCTTATATTTTAGTGCTATCTACCAGTCAAATCTAAAACCTCATCTTTCTTCAATTACGCAGAAAAAAAATATAAAAGAAAACATCGACCATGCTTTCATTAGCACAATAACAGCTTTTTATTCGTTTACGTAGTGATAGATAATTCAGGTATTACAGTGATCTATATGAATGTAAATATAACGAATACATATTTAGGTTTCCTTGTATAGATTAAAATTATAATTATAAAATATAAATTGTAATTATACTTGGACTGTTGAACAGAGGAAGGAAATAGTCTCCTATTTATATTTGGCATATGAAAACACACACACACACACACCTTAACTTAAATTATTTACAGCATTTTCTTATTATTATTTTACTTTCCTGCATGACAAAAGTGACTAAACTTTGTCAGTGCAGGGAAACCTTTAAAGCAAAATATTTAAGAGTATTTCCAGCACTCCCTCCTTTTCTAAGACACTCACTTAAATACCATAAAAGAATACCTTCCATGTCAAATTAAATGTTGTTGATGCATGAATTAATGCATACAATGTGCATACAATGATATTCTGTTACAGATCACCCGCTGAACAATAATTCTTGTACACTCCCAGCCTGACAACTGTTCAGTGTTTTGCACAAGATTCTCTAATGTTCTAATGACCTGTATAAGGCCACACTTTTCAACAAATTCTCTAAATGAACGCTGAGACTGGTTTGCAATGTTTTTGTTCAGTAGCAGTCACTCTTGCTGATTGTATCCTAAATAATATACCGTGGCCTCAGGCGGTTTTCCCCAGAATGTTTATGATGAGAGCTCATTCATCTAAATCTACTGGCCAATGGAATAAAATAAATCAAGAATTTCCAAAATATAACAATATTTGTGTTCCGTAGATAATTGATGACTGCAGCTGTGCTAATTAAAACCCATCCAAGCTTCATTAATCTTGGTCACTGGGTCCAATTGCTTTCCACCACACCCTGATGTTTGTTAACATTTTACCTTTGCACTTATACTCCACTGCTGGATTGTAGCTTCAGAATTGTTACTATTATAAACATATAGTTCTTTTTTTCCTGCACGGAAAGATTTTGAAGCAGCAGAAAACAAAACTAATCCTTAAAACTGGAAAACTATAACATTTAATTATCCCTTTTTTGGGCTGCAATTCTTTCAACATCTCTGGGCTTTAAATAATCAAACTGCATTCAGGATTTTAAGCCATGGTTACCAAGAGTTGCAGCAGAACTGAAATTGCTAATGACAAAATGTTTTGAAGCTGTTCCTTTAGAAACATTTCTTAAATTCTCCTTTGCTTTTAAGTCCTTGGTCTTGTTGATCATACCACCCATTTGCAGCTGCCATGATGTTATCATAGACACTGGTTAATAAATTTATGACCATCAACATAGCCAATAATTGTAAAAAGAAGAAAGAGAAAAGTGAAAATAACCAAAATAGAAGCATTTCTTGCGATCTTAAAATACAACGCAAGACATCTCAATGAAGCAACAAATGTCTGCTTGGAAAGGTGACAAGTTTTGGTATGGAATCTAAATGCTAGATTTAAATACAAATATTTAAACAACTCTAACCAAAACAGACAGGGACGCGGTGGCTCAGTGGCTAAGACACTGAGCTTGTCAATCAAAAGGTCAGCAGTTCAGTGGTTCGAATTCCTAGTGCCACCTAATGGGGTGAGCTCCCTTTACTTGTCCCAGCTTCTGCCAACCTAGCAGTTCGAAAGCACGTAAAAAATGTAAGTAGAAAAATAGGGACCACCTTTGGTGGGAAGGTAACAGTGTTCCGTGCGCCTTTGGCATTTAGTCATGCTGGCCACTCACCACAGAGACCTCTTCGGATAGTGCTGGCTCGTTGGCTTTCAAACAGAGATGAGCACCACACCCTAGAGTCAGGAACGACTAGCACATATGTGCAAGGGAAACCTTTGCCTTTACCTTTAACCAAAACAGATGTTTCCTTGTGCACACGTCTTTCCACAAGCAAAAGTCAAACACTGAATGTCTTATGCCATAGGTAGCTATGAAATATTAATCTGACTACATACAATTGATTGTGGGTGGATAATCAGATTTTTTAAATGTGAGATGCTTCCATGGGGAAAACAACTCACCTGCCATGTCCCACATCCACATGTAAAATTATCTGGTTCCCATTCTATAAATGTTTAATTAAGTTTATTAATGTATTTGCCTATAGTACTATTCATACAAATAAAATAAAAATAATCTCTCCTTATTTCTTTGGCATTTTATTTACCAGTTTAAAAGGTTCCCAACAAAAGAGGGGAATGCATCTTCTCTCTAGAATTCATAGGTAATAGCCACAGCATACACATATTTTTCTATGTCAAGACAACATTTTTATAGCTGTAGATTTGTTTGTTAAAGAAAAAGAAATGTGTCAAAAACTTGTGGCTCAGATAAATATCTACAGAAATGGCTATAACTAATGTTGGTAACTAAGCTGCCTTGCAGATCATAAATACCAGAAAATATAAATAACTCCAAGAGACAACTCTACAATCTATATTTGAAGAAAGGGGACATTTGAGTAATCAATCATAGGAAGCCAAGACTGTCATAAACACAGTTTATGAAAATACTTGTAAACATTTATTAAATGTAAATCCCTCTTCAAAATCTGTATTATGAGCGATTTCATTTTTTCCCATGCAAATTGTAGCATGAAATACACCAGAGCTGATAAATGTATAACTGTGCCTCATTTTAGGATTTTTTTTCTCTCTGTTGTACTCTAACTGCTTTGATAGACATCACTTTATAACTAATCTGATAAGGTCTATATTATTATTATTGTTGTTGTTGTTGTTGTTGTTGTTGTTGTTGTAGTAGTAGTAGTAGTAAATGATAAGATCTATATTATTATGAGTTTGCAGTAATGGTCTCACTATCAAAAACATTATATTATTTAGAACACAATGATAATTGCCTAGGGCAAATCATTTTAGTCACCAATAAACTTCTTTGTATGTCCTTTGCCAGCTATTTTGAGAGTAGGTAAAAGTTCAGGTAAACAACTATTGTTGTTTGTTTTATTTTTACATCCCCTTCCTCACAAAAGAGCCCAGACCACCATACACATTTTTTTAAAAAAGATTACTGACTCTTTATTAGATAAAAACAAACTCCCAAATGCTTTATCCCACATATTGACAGAAAAATATTAAAATTTCATAAAATGAAACTAAATTTTAAAAGGTGAAGTTGAAGAGAGGAATTCTATATGCACCCATTTCTCTAGCCAAGTTAAAGAAAAGGAGGACACAATTGCACATAAATCTGGATGATTTATGAACTGAACTTCAAATCTGGATTAGTTTCCAGATTATGTATCGCTGGTCAAGCTACTCTAATTTAACTCTCATTTATTGTTCTTATTATTAGCTAAGTCCCAAATACGCTAAAAAAATTAATTATATCACAATACAAAACAATGCTGCAGCAACGGGACAACAACCTGGAATACGCTCAAATTCCTTTATTTGAACTAAAACAAGAATACACTAGTCCTATTCAAGTGAGAAAGTGAGGCCTCACAGTGCTTTTTAATTCTTCCTTTGTGCCAGAATAGGGCAACTGACTTCAGGTTTCTCTAAGACTCTTTCCCTTCAGGTTTTCTTATATTTAACCATCCTTCTCTCCTGTGAAACCTCAATATCTATGCTACACATCCTTAGAAATAGAATTTACATTCTTTTTCCTTTCTGAGAAATCACATCTAAAATGTCATTAAACAGGAAGACTTAAGTAGGATTGTACTTCCCTCACTAGTCACTCATATTTGTTCGGCAAAGCCTAAATCCAAGAGCAGGGTTACTTCTTCCTTTCCGTCTACTGTGCACTAACATGATATCATAATACAGTTATTGAATTAGAGATTGTGTTCAACTAATGTCTCATATCTATCTTGGAGATGTTCAGTAGCTACATAATGAGGAAATAAACTGCCATAGTTCTCAATAAGCTTTCCAGAAATGTGAAGCATAGTTGCCCTTTACGGGAAGAGTCACTGTCTGGATTTAAGCATTGCACTAAATCATGTATGTGGGTTTTTTGGCTTTTTGCTTAATGTATTTTGTCGACCCAGGCACTATGATTTATAAATCATGGATCATTTCTAATTGATGCATGAACCCAGTCGACCAATTGTGGCATATTCAGTAACCCACAATTAAGTAAATCATGAATAGCATGATATGTGAAATCAGTCACTGAATTTCAGTAACTCATTGAAGGAATATAAACAATAATAATCCCCCTGTGAGGCAAGACTTTAATGTGGCTATGGGGCTTGTATGTTGCAAAGATGATGAGACCTACAGTATGCCAGATATTCAACCATACTGGACAGGTCTCATTTGAGAAATCAGATGAGGAGTGTCTCCCCTAAATGATATGGTGAGACATACTTTACAGAAACCCATACTGGATTGATCATTACCCAAATCAATAAGGATTGCACTAGGTGTTGAAGTTCTTGGACATCTGCTGACAAACGAGCTACAGGACTCAGGACTGTCAGCTGAGTAATCAGGGCCAGCAACTGCAGGACTACTGGATGAAAAATTGTTTATCCTTTGCAAATATACAAAGACTGAAGACAAAGAAATAATGTCAATAATGTTAAATAATGTCAATAATGTTAAATCAAGTCCAATGAGAACAAGGTATACGAAGAGAATGCACCAGTTCTGGAAAGAAGAACATCCAGAATCAGAAATAATAGAATAGAGGCTATCAGATAAACATAGATTGATAACAGAAAATAAGGTATTCTGTATTCTACTGAAGTAAAATTAGAACCATTGGAAAGGTCTAGCTAGGAAAAAAATAGCAATAGCACTTACTCTTCTCTTAAGAGAAAGAAGACCAAGTTGAATTTGGTTGGGATTGTTTACAAGAAAGTATTCAACTCCTTGCCACATGACCTGACAATCAAGTTCCTAGAAATAACAGGAGTCACTGAAAACAGCAGAAGTGTTGTACAAAGATCAGTGGCATTAATGGAAGACACAGTTCCTAATCAATGGTAATACACTGGGAGATGTTAATATCAAGAAAGAAATCTTTCAAGGAGACTCATTCTTATCGCTACTGATTGTCATTGCAGTGATTCCTCTGTCAAAAATACCAAACAAGTCAGGCCAAGGCAAAGTATTACATGGCCAGTACATTAAAAAAAAACACAACCAACTAGCAGGCAAAGTAAGTAATAACAAGATATGGCAATGGCTAGGAGTAGGAAAGTTGAAGAAAAAGACAAAAGGGGATAATTCTGGCTGCACAAAGAACAAGTTCAAGTGCCCACAAGGCCAAAATTTCTGTATGTAACAGACAGAAAATGCTGATTCTGCACAGAAGCTGAAGAAATAGTGGACCACTTAGTTGCTTCAGCAAAATTTCAAGGCTGACTACAAACAATGGCAAGACAAAGAAGTGACCATGGTATATTGGAAGATCGACAAGAAATACTATTCACAAATAGAAGTAGAACAACGACGACAAAAGAAAGCAAAGATAGTACCAATACCAATAGGAAATTTGGGTGTGATTCCATAACCACTGGAGCACCATTTGAACACCATTGACATTGACAAAATCACCATCCGTCAATTGCAAAAGGCAGCTTTACTGGGAACAAATTACATCCTGTGAACTTTAATAACCATGAAATAACTAGATTTGCCTATCCGAAGTCTTTGGGAAATAGTTGATAGTTGGATAAAAATGCCAAATCCAGTCTAAACAGCTGCTTGACTGTGCAATCAACCATAATATACCTGTCCATGTAACCCACAACAGTACTCACTGAAGTTAATAGGAAAGATGATAGAAGTATTCATTTCAATCCCAGAGTTTTTATTTTTGGATGCACTAGGTCTTCTTGCTGTCTAATGTGATAGGGAAGAAAAGTCTAGGCATCACTAACAATGATCCAAGGTCAAAATGTCTGACAGTAGATGCAAATCAGACACAATCATACAGGCACAAACACTTTCCTCAAAATGCTACAATTAACTAACTAAGCATATAATTTGTGGAAATCATGATCTGCACACAGGAATTGTACTCAGGCCAGCATTGTCTGTCTTCCTATTAGACATGATCTCTAGATAAAAAGCTCACTGTGTATCATGTGCAAGTATTTCACAACACCTGCATACAGCAAGTACAATATATTGTACTTGCAAGGCAAGATGTAAGTCTTTAAATATTTATTGCATAAATACATTAGCTGGAAGGTTTTTATGCCCAATTTTGTCAACAAATATGTTTAAAAAAGTAAATCTAACACAACGCAATAAAACTGCAAAATGCTTTTTGACCTTCCGCTTCCTACCATCTGTACACACACACACACACACACACACACACACACACACACACACAGAGAGAGAGAGAGAGAGAGAGAGCACAAACACTTTAATAATACATATCTTAGTGGAATACCAGTGACCCTAGTAAATCCTGCTATTTCCCTACGTGTGGATTTAAAAACCCCATGCCTGAAGTGAAAAAACCACACACACTTATTTCCATTTTGTATTATAATTTTTCCCTTTCAGACCTACAACATCACTAAAGTCTATTACTTTCTCAAAGTGAATAAAACTTATATTGCAGCCTGGTTTACATCACTAAAGTCAAGCTTATTTGCACTTAGAAACAAAATCATCTAAAAACAAAAGCCATATAATTGTTAGTAAGAAATGTAAAGTTTTTCAAAAAAATTAATAGTAATTTATGTATTTATTTATTAATTTTTTATGTCACCCATCTCCCCTACAAAGTGACTCTGGGTGGCTGATAGTGGGCCTACAATAACAAGCTGAAGAAAACAGAATAAACAGAAATATAAATATTACCATATAATCAGAGAGTGTTCAGGATAGTTTAGTACAAGTGTAATAAATGAAGGAGGAGGAAATGATGATTTATATAACTACTCGGCAATGTAATTGCAAAACTTGGAATTGTTGTCCTAGATTTTCATAATCAGAAAAGAAACTTTTCTGGTAATAGTAAACTTACTTCAACAGGGTGCCATCCCTATCCAAAATGCACTAGACCAGGGGTGTCAAATTCACAATATCATGGTGGTATCATGTGATGTATTGCAACTTTTCCCCCTTTCACTAAACCGGGCATGGGCATGGCCAGCGTGTGACACATTCAGCCTGCAGACCACAAGTTTGACAGCCCTGCACTAGATTATAGCTACCACTTCAAGGATGGTCACATTAACTGGGAAAGATAGCAACAGTAGTCTAATACAACTAAAAGTACCATATTGAGGAAAGTAGATGGTATTAAAACTCACAGCAACAAAGTGTAAATTTAATTTCAACAGGAAAACTGTACAAGTTAGAAAGATCACAGGACAATCTCTCTATATGCCTGGTTAAAATAAACCAATTTTATGCTAAGAATTTCAAAACTCTCTAGAAATATGAAATCTCTAAGAAAAAATTAGACATAATTGCCAGTACTAAGAAATCTTAGTAATATAATCTTAATATTACTGCCCCCAGATATAAAGGCTCTTTTTAGTGAGTTCAGTCCCTGATCACAATCTGGACATTATGTTCTGTAGAAGGTTTCTTTTGTTTTGTTTTGTTTTTTTTGTTTTAGGAACAGTACATATATTTTTTTAAAGAAATCCAAGTTCAGCCTGCAGCCCTGGCATTTCCTGGTGGTCTCCCATCTATGAGCTAGCTAATTAGTCCTATCTGATTTTCCTGAGGTTGGCCAGAATTGACTAGATACTGCCACCTGCTGTAACTGAAGCCAGCATATGCATACATAAATCTGAAGTTAATTGCAATCTCAGAAATTAGCCACTGGGCTAATTAGAATTGGATATATTAAAAGTAACATATTTTATGAAGTTAAGGAAAAAAATGGTAATTGTAAAGTGTTAAAAGTGAATTATTGTTGTGAACTACTACAGGGAATGTTTGTCTTCTCAATTACAATAACAATGTATTAAATGGTTACTGTACTTTTCCGTTTAGTATATTTTTAGACTATCTATTGCTTTATTCATCTCCTGTTGTCAGAAATGTGTATTTTGTTGTAGTTCCATTCAGCAAGTTGAGGATCAATTCTCAGAATGCACAGTGGTGAATAGGTAGTACAGAGGAAGATAACCTGACATCCATGAAATTAGCAGGCAAAAATATAGGCCCAATCACAATGCGCACTAGCCCAGATCAAATTGGTAATTGAAACTCCGTTCAGAAACAAGTCAAAGGCATTTAGCCCATCCAATTATATGTGGGCAACCTGCAAGAAAATCTACCAATGAGTCCAGAAGAAGTCTGGTCTCAACCCAAATGCTCTAAGGAATTACCATTTATAAAAACTGTAGAACTTAGTAAGACTGATGTTCATCACCATATAAATAAATATTTCCAAATTTGCATCTGCCAAATCTGCAGGAGTATACAGCTATATAGTATACAGATTGGCAATAAATTCTGGTAATTGCAGTCTTAATCCATCTAGAGAAAACAGTCTGAGATAAGCTATTATAAATGAGCAATTCTGTTAGAACAGTGTTTCTTAACCTTGGAAGCTTGAAGATGGGTGGACTTCAACTCCCAGAATTCTTCAAGCTTCCAAGGTTGAAAAACACTGTGTTAGAAACACAGGAATCAGTAACCTGCCCTGGAGCTGTCCATAGTGCTAAAAAGTGCCCCAGATATGCCTGACTTGGTATCTGTTCCTCAAGAGACCAGTCTCCAGTTCAACATTTGGTCTGCTGTTGTTCAGGCCACAGCTTTTTCTTAGCAAGTTTTCACAAATGCTGTAAGCTTCTAGTGATCCAGGCAAGCCAGTTTATATAACGTATACCACAAATTATTAGTAAGAAATTATTTTGAAAAAGAAACAAATTGTCCTATTAAAATATTTGGAGATGATATCCCTAAAATTCTCTGTTCAAAGGGTAATGTTAATGGTTTAGAAAATCTGTGTCAACTAACTACCATTTTTTTCATCTCCTGACATCCCAGTTATGACATCCCTATTAGTTTGATGAATAGGCATTATGTGGAATGTGCAATTGGAAAGAAAGCTACAGATTGAAGGATTTTTATGAGAAAAATTTTCACTGATATAAAAATCAGAATTGACAAACTCCAGTTCAGTACATTAACTTCAAAGTTTTGGGGATACCATGCAATCATTTAATTCAACATATATTTTTTTTCACCTAACAAAAAAGTTGAACTAGATGTATTATTTATCTGTCTTCTTTTTTAAAAAAAAATTAGAACTCTTTTCAAGAACTCTTTTACCTGTCGAATGGAAGTTGACAGAAAGGGGAAACCAGACTGAGGATTGAGTACTAATAATGTTGCTGAATACCATCCTAGCATCTTTGCCCACGTTTCCTAGCAATGCTGGAAGTTGTATTTTACATTTGGAGCGATCTTTTCTATCTCTGAAAGAGGGAACTGAATCTAGCCAGCTGAACACTCATACATTAAAATAAACCAAGAAGAAGTATAAAAGAAACTGGATTTCTGCACTTTCGCCTTATTCACCTATTCTTTTGCAAGGCATATTCAAATGATTTAAAGATTTAAAATGCACAATATGAAGTTATATACGCTGACTGAAGAGCCAGTTACATTCATAAAATTCAGTTCCTTGTTAAATCTCTGATAGGTTTGTTAAATCTATGATTATAGCAGAAAAATAACAATAACCCACACAGATCAATAATATCATTACAATATTTAAAAAGCTTCTCTGGAGGGGTTTTATTTCGATCTTGAATAAATGTTATTCCTATAGTCTTCTCTTTAAGGGAGAAATACAGTATACTTGAGAATAAAATTAAAAAAAGAAGAGAAATTCAAGTCAACATGGCATGTTTCTAAAGGGTTAATAAAACAAAGGAAAAATGTAAATGTACATAACTAACTGCTGCAGAATTACAATGTTCAAAATGTTTAAAATATTTTCAAGAACCTACATATGGATGAGTGTAATCTATTTATTGGTACCTTAGAGTGTGTCAGAAATTTAGATGCTGTCCCCTTGTGATATATTTTGCACTTGCATCTCTGATTAAGTTGCAAAGCTATAAAACTGCATGCAAACAGACAACTCCCTATAGATTCCACATCATAGGCTTGGGTTTTGCTGCTGTTCTTAACAAATTTCATACAACATTTCAGAGAATTTCTAAAAGTGCTTGGGTCTGGAAGGTGACTAAAATAATGGATGTTTTTAACTATAAATAAAGTGCTGCAAATAACCAGAATTATAAATCTGGTCAAAGAATAACTGTATATACCAGCCTGCATAGAAAGTCTAATTCAAGTCTGAAACAAAATTAAGTGACTCTTGGAAGGGAGGCTGGGAGAAGATGTCTTCTTTAAATATTGTTTTAAAAAAGAAAATTTATATGAACATCTGTTGTTACCCATTTAAGGTAGAATTCATCATCTTGGTATCTCCCAATGTGCTGAACTTTCATCCAATTCAAATTCTTATTCAACATGGCTATATTGAATGAGGATTATAAGAATTCAAATCCAGCTATATAGAGGCTGCCAAAGATGTCTATAACAAACTGCAGTGATGTGAAAATAATGATATATTCATTACGACGTTATCACACAATAACAAAAGTAGGTATTTACAACATGATTTCTGATGCAAGTACCTAAGTTCCATCATTTGCATGAGGATTTCATGATGCATTTGTCAATGTTTGTCTCCCCCTCTTGTGGATGACCAAGAATGGCATCAATCTGGGGGAAAATAAGGAATTAAGGTGTTTCCCTGATTCTTTATAGGAACAGTCAGAATAATGTGTATGAAATTTCCAAGTTGATTTAAAGCAATCCAGCTTCTAAGCAAAATTCTTAAACTGATATGATTCACAGGAAGATGGCATTATTATGTTTCTTAGTTCTGTTGGAGATAATTGTGAAATACATATGGAAGAAAGGTATGTTTCAATGTGTGTTTATCTATGTATTATTCATTAAAATCAAAATCTCATGCTTTATTTATAATGTTTAAAAATTGAAAAACAAACACACCTAATTCCATTATTTGTTTTCAAATATTCACATATAGCTTATCTGTTTGAATAACTGGATTAAATTTGCCATATAGTAAATACTGCAACTAGTAAAAAAAAATTGGATACAGAACTTAAGAAAGACCATAATACCCAAGTACAGTTTGATAACAGATTTTGTCTCATGACATCTTTTTCAACAATACAATCTTTAGCTATTCGACTCAATAAGTAATATGGAAAGACCGTCTCATTGGCTTCTTCCAGGATATTTTTTTTCTAAATTCCCAAGTCACTCAATTTAAAACTAATTTTATAAACACAATTGGAAGCAGAAAGTTTTGTGAGATACGTCAACTATTTGTCTAACCCATAATGCAAAAGAATCAAATTGGACTCCTTTGTCTTTATCTTTCATAGGAAATTTCACAATTAATAGAAACACAAGGCAATACCCTCTACTGATGGCTACTGTAAAGAAATAGGAACTACTTTAAGATATGAATTCCTCAAATGTATTGCTTGCTTGGACTTAGGATAAATGAGAAACACAACTATTTCTTACAAATAGCAATAGCACTTAGACTTATATACTGCTTCACAATGCTTTTTGCTCTCCCCCCACCCACTCTTTGGAAAGCTGACCCTGGCACTGGGATAATTAGAAGAAGAGAATTCATGTTTGTATTTATATTTATTGGAGAGGAAGGGACTACAAGAACATAAGCAGATACATAGTGGATATCACACATCAAAAGGAATGTGTGTGTGTGTGTATAAAAACACAGACACACACAGACTTACACAGATAGACAGACAGACAGACAGACAGACAGACAGACACACACACACACACACACACACACACACACACACACACACACAGAGTGGTAGGTTCCAACCGGTGTTACCACCGGTTCTCTTTGCGCACGTGCTTTATATATATTGCATTCCCTGCAAGCCACCTGCCAGGCAAAACAAAGCCTTTAGTATGAAACTGATTAGGGTCTTTTCAATTTCAGGCAGCAGCTGCTAAACAGCTCAGTCTTCCAAGTGACAAGTTGTACTGTGGAGAAAAGCAGCTCAGGAAGAGGTGGCCTATTTAGGCAATCTCTCTGTTCTAAGAGGAACAGGACTTGTACTAACTGACTGGTGAACCTATGAAAGTGAAACTCTATGAAGGCCATAAATGTGGACATTGGTCACAAAGTTTACTTTTTCATCACCACTGTGACAGAAAACAGGCACTGTCTGAGACAGTTGCTAAATGAACACAGAATCATAGGGCTGGAAAGGACCTCAGTAGTCTTCTAGTCAACCTCCCTGGTCAAGGCAGGAGACCTTATATCATCCTGATCAAATGGTTGTCCAGTCTATTTTTGAAAACTTCAGGTGAAACCATTGATTAATTATTCTCACTATCAGAGCATTTTTTCTTATTTCTAGGTTGGATCTCTCTTTCACAAGCTTCCATCCATTGCTTCTATCTGCCTTCTAGTGCTCTGGATAAAAGTCAATCATCTCTTCCCTGTGACAACTCCTCAGGTGCTGGAAGACAGTTATCATGTCCCTCCCCCACCCCAATCTTTTTCTTCAACAGGCTAGATAGACATACCTAGTTTCCTCAACTGTTCATCATACAATTTAGCTTCTAGATTATTTATCATCTTCGTTGTCGATTACTATTTCATTACTATTTTCAGACTATTTTTCATCTTTGTTGCCAATTATTAAGGAGCAACTTTTATTTGCCTGTTAAGAAAGTCACAGAACTTAGCAACCACAACCAACTTTCATTCTTGCTCCCCTAAACAGATAGATATTTGGTTCTCCTGTTATATTAAAGCAATAAAACCAGTGGCAATTCAGGTGGAAGTACAAACTTCAGTCTACAAAGTGACAAAACAATAGCATTAGGAGAGGCTGAGCAGGCAGAGAAAACAGGGAGAAAACAAGTAAACACGAGAAGAAATGGAGTTTAGCACTGATGGATATACCAATTGTACTAAAACATGTTCAGTGGAGATATTGCTTGCAAGGTCAGCTATGGATGTCTGAAATGAATGTGAAACTATAAGCACTATGAACACTCAAAGGAAAGGGGCAGTCAACTTAGTAGCAGTTGCTTCAATGTGCAAACTCTAAAGCCACATTCAGCCTCAGACACAGTATATAAAATATAAGCTAAGGCACTTTATTATATAAGCTAATATTTTAAAACTAAACAAATATTGCTCATATACCTTATTGTATATTCTGCAGGATTTAAATCTATGTTCACTGACACATAATCATACTAACCCAACATCAAATAAATCACAATGTTCCTATAAACAAAGAATGAAGACTTTATTCAGATGTTCATTTTCCTCTGAGTTCCTCACCAAAGCAGGTGATCTTACTAGCTTTCCCTAAATGAGATGCGTACTCTTTTCATCATACAACACCGAAAAGGACAGCAAAGGGATATTTTTCCACTTTTTTCCCCCTAAAACAAAATATGGTTGTAAAGCTAACTTTTAATGTGAGGGCTAAATGTAAATTGCTATGGCATATGCACACCAGGTCACTAAAGCAACGGTAGCTAAACTCAGATGTGACCTAGCAACCCAGGTGTTCAGGAAAAGTGCTGTTAACAGTAAGGATTGATGATCTAATCAAACTGTCACACTCAGATCCTCAGCAGGATGGTTGGAAGGGAGGGGGAGGAGGATAATATTCAGAAAGCAAGCACATGCTTAGTGTTACTTTCAATTGATGCTGACATTTTCAATTGTAAAAAGAATTTTTTTCCTAAGTAATATAGGAAACAACTCTCCTAACCTTCCGGAGGATATCAGATAATCAGAGACCTTGTTTTGCAAAAGCTAACTTCTTTAAAAAAAAAAAAATACGGGAAAGAAACACGATGCTTTATGAAATGCTCATTTTCATCTTTCTGATATTCAAAAAGATAACCAGAAAGCTATTTTTACTTTTGCCAATATTATTCAGTACCTCAGATACAAATACCAAGAAACAAAATATCAAATGGGCACACGTATACGATAGAGAACCAATCAATAGAACTACTGCTGTTTTTTTTAGTATTTTACCCTTTTCCCTGACTTTAATTAAATTCTAAAATTAAACATTTTTAACACAATCTGATAATCCAAAGAAATATGCTCTCAAAGATCTCAGTGGGATATTAAACCTGCTTCATGCATAGTATTATTCACATGTTTATTTACAATATATTTATTGTTTAAGAAAAATAACAAACTCACTCACTATGTACTCTTAAGGGATGTACTAGATTACAACTGTACTTCTCTGCATACCTAGTCACCATTACCTCAGTAGGCATTTTATAGACATGTATAAAAATGCTGTTTACTTTACTGATTTATTAAAAATATTTATGGGCTACCCACTATTTAGAGGAGCCCATGAAATGTTACAATCTATAAAATAAACAAAAATAAAAACCACCAATAAAACCAAGACATTGTAATAAAACATTATAAACTTTAATAGCTACTAACTATAGTAGTAAGAAGGATAATATACTAGTAAGAACTATAAGAAAACGTAGATGACAAAAGACATGGTTAGGCTGTGGATACTTAAGTCTTGAATGTGAGACTAAAAAGTCAGAGATGCCACAATATGGAAGGCTCTTGCGTCCTATATTTCTCCCAGCCATTGGGCACTGAGAATCCTATTCAGAAAAAAATACCTGTCCCTCTGGGAGAGACACGGGCAATTTAAAAATGTGATAAATATAAATAAATAAATATGCACCAAAGATGCATCAGGACTGGAATTGTATATTCTGGAGACCAGCTCTCCCATCTCATTCTACACCTGCAACAGCTTCTGAACTATCCTCAAAAGCAGATCCAGAGAAGTATACAGATAGTCCTTACAACAATTCATTTAGTGACCATTCAAAGTTACAATGCTGCTGAAAAATGGGACTTATGACATTTTTTACACTTACGAGACTTACACTTACGGAGGCTTACTGTCAGCCTCTGCTTTTATATTACTTGCTTGCTACGGCTGTCATCGAAATGAGGGGAGGGGGAGCCATCTGGATAGTTGGGAGTGGGGAAGTGAGCTGGTGGAATAAATTGGAGAAAGTTTTCCTCAGTGTTTCTCTGCAGCTGGGAGGCGCGCTGATAACCAGTCAAGGTCAACCGTCCTGGCATACCAGAAGGATGAAGCCATCAGAAGCTGCACCCCACATGACCTCTTGGGGGGGTGTGGATTTGATAATCCTGACTGGACCATTGGGGAGAGGGTTTTAAGGATTTTTCTATATGTAATTTTTGCGGCTATTGCCTCAGACCTTGCTTTACTTTGGTTGCATTCAGTTCATACTCAGTAAAAGTACCTTTCTCTATGAAAATGGAGTCAGGGTTTTTCTATCTTGAGTACTGAAAGGAGGCATACCTGACATATGACCATTGCAGCATCCCCAAGGTCACATGATCAAGATTCAGAAGCTTGGCAACTGGTTTGTGCTTATGTCAGTTGCAATGTCCCAGGGTCATGTGATCAACTTGTACAACTTTCTGACAAGCAAAGCCAACGAGGAAGCCAATTTTACTTAACAGCCATGTTACTAACTGCAATGATCCACTTGACAACTGTGGCAAGAAAGGTCATAAAATGGGCCAAAATTTAACAATTGTCTTGCTTAGCAGCAGAAAGTTTGGGCTCATTTGAGGTCGTAAATGGAAAACTACCTGTATTGCAATAATAAAAACTAAAAATGGCAATCTAACACAGAAGAGTTGCTGCTCCAGAACCAACCACAACTGGACAAATAGCTGCTGACACTAATAGTCCCTAGGTCTTAAATGACAAAGATGAATCCAGGAATACATCAAGACCATGAATGTGATAGTTCACAGAATGCAACCTCATTGGGAGTAAAAGATTTAGTCCCGAAACGGTGAACCTATGGCATGCATGCCACAGGTGGCACACGGAGCCATATCTGTGGGCACGTGAGTGTTGCCCTAGCTCAGCTCCAGCATGCATGTGTGCACCAGCCAGCTGATTTTCGGGCCTTCTGTGCCAACCAGAAATTGGGAAACGGGCCATTTCCGGACTCTGGAGGGTCTCTGGGAGGGTAGAAGGCTGTTTTGCCCCCCTCAGGCTCCAAGAAAGCCTCTGGAGCCTGGGGAGGGCGAAAAACGGGCCTACCGGTAACCTTTTTGCCATCGCATGCCAAAAGCGGGGGAAGCACGGGGGAGGGTCGTGCAGGCATGTGCGGGGATGTGGGGTGGGCATTGAATTATGGGTGTGGGCATGCGCATGCGCAACCCCATGTTCCTCCCCCACACACTTTTGGCACGCGATGGCAAAAAGGTTAGCCATTACTGATTTAGTCAATACCTAAGCATCTGAGCCTCCTTGTTTCATTGCAATTCAACTTCAGCTACACTTAAAAACTGTAATCTTATACTCTTGGCACCAGCTGGACATTGGAGTGAGATGTTACTTCTAAATAAGCATGAAAAATAAGACCTTATTTTATTTTTTCTTGTCTATGTATGAACAGCGAATGAAGCAGAACCCAACTGACAATGTTGGTTTAACTTAATTCATTACATTATTTACTGCAGATTATTTTTGCTCACATCCTTCCTTGATAGTGGCCCCAAAAGACATCTGATTTTCCTTAATAATTCAGAACCACTTAGCCTAGTGTCACCTTTGTATTAAAATTCAACAACTGAAAAGCATATCGCTTGTAGTTCAAGCAACCTTCATGCAGTGCCTGGCCTTTTGGAAAAGAGCACATTTCGGTGACAAAAACACATGTTCTGCATACATTCCAGATTCATACAGCCAGTATCTGAAACACAGGAGGATCAATTCCTCTTTCTAAATTTAGTGCATGGCTCTTTTGTTCTGAAAATAGAAAAGATCTGAGCCAAACAGCGATATCCTCCTTATACGGTTTTTTATATATAAGGCTTCTAAATGCACATTCCAACATTGAGACAGCTGCAGTCACTCAACATATAAATTTTATGTAAGTGACCCTAGGTATTTATACCGTAAAACAAATAAACAAAAAATTATTTTATTTTAAAATAAATGCCAAATTCATATATTTTGATGTTCTGAAGTTCATCAGAGGTCAGAGAAGGATTTTCATTGGGTTCCTCAAAGAGGGATGGGAACCTGTGATCACATCTGGCCTGGGAACATAGTGGCTTTTCACTCCTTGAAAAATATAGAACCTCATCCCAATATACTTCGCAGCAGCCAAGCAAGTATCATGTTAGCTTAACACTGGAATGTATAAAGATAAGAGTGCTACACTATTATTGTAAAAAGATATGATAAACAGATACAGGGATATACAACTATAGTTCATTAGATTTGTATGTGACCATTTTACTAGCTCATTAACTAGTTGTTAAAATCCATCTTTATATGCTCTGCCTTCCTGTGCGTGTGTGTATCTGTGTGTGCACCAGGCCACATTCATTCTTGTTGTTTCTTTGGCAATTAATTTAAATTTAAGTTAAACATGTACAAGTATTATTTATTCAACTGAAACTGCATTTTATTTACAAAATGTTGCATGTCTAAGAGCTGGGCTGATTTGGTGAAAGATGCCCAGAGCAGAAAAATATTTGACCAAAGGGTGCAGATACATAAGCAGAAACTCCAGCAGACAGTATACATGGCACTATATCTCAGTGGTAAAGCCTCTGATACCAAGTCCAAGCAAGCTTCAATTCTTGGTATCAAACTTTAAACAAAAAAGAAAAATAAGCAAGTACTGTAGAAGCTGATCTGAAGGATTTCTTCTGGGTTCCTGAACACTATTGATGGTCAAAGAACACAATATTAGAGCAACACAACAGAGTATTTAGTCACCCAGTGTAAGTCAATTCTCTATGTGCTCAAAAACTGGGTGGAGAATTGTTTTTCCTATGTTCTAGGTTCCTAGATTATCAAGTTTATCTTCCAGTGTTTCTAGTTTACTAATAATCTGTGGTATAGCTCTTACATTCTGCATTACAAATGAGGCACAAACACTCCTTTTGTGTGTGTGTGTATGGGGGGGGGGGAATATATGCTCAAAACCTAGATGAATTTTCCTCAGTCTATCCTTTACTGCAAAATTAATTCACTGCCCTGGGAAGCATTCCTATGCTTACAGAGCTGGGAATGTTTTATCCTCTGAGAAAACTACTTCTCTGGGATTGAAAATTTGCATACTTCACAATTTTATTCAATTATTTTCCTCAATAAAAAACATCAAACCTCTGTGCTAAATTTAAAATGAATTACAATTTTGCTGAAGGTTTAATTGCTAAGTAATTTGTTTGAACAGTTTAAACAATTTACAATTTAGTTAACATAAAAATTTGTGGGCAATCATATGGGAAAACTCATAAAACCACAGCTAAATTTCAGTAATCAAAGTTTTATAGACTGAAATAGCCCTTAACTAACAAATTATCATTATGATTTGATGTTAACTGCACAGTTATATTTTAATACATCTGAAAACATATGGAACATATACCAAAACTGCCCTCAAACCTAGAAAGTTTTTTTAATCATTTTTTTTTATCAGCACATATTTACAAAGTATTATAAGCTCCAAAACCTGTTTAAATGATTCCAAAAGCTTTCTTTCTAATTATGTTTTAAGGAACAGAGGGAATGGCAATTAGTTATTAATGTGATAAATTTACAATTAAACTGTGAGAAAATCAGCACTTTACCATAGTTCCCATTACAGTCCATCCTATTTAAGATATGAATACATCAATGAGAATTATTCCATACTTATGTGAAACAAGATTTAGTTTAAATTTGTTTAATTAATTTTAATTTTAGAGAGAGCCAATTTGGGGTAGTGCTAGGCTAGAAACCAGGAGATCATGAGTTCTAATCCTGCCTTAGGCATGAAAATTATGGTAGCTGGGAGACTTTGGGACAGTCACTCTCACTCAACCTAACTTACCTTACAGGGTTGTTGTTCTGGGAAAAACAGATGATGAAAAACTATTGATATGTTTACTTCCTTGATTTATATATGGAATAAAAATGGCAGAAAAGGTGGAACAAAAATCTTTTAAAAATGTGTACTTGCTTGAAACAAACAAGACCACCACCAACAAAACAAGCAACCCAGCCATTCAGATAATCAATTATTACATTTTTCTTTCCTGATCAAAATTTTTTTTTTACAGGTAGTCCTCGACTTACAACACTTCGTTTAGTGACTGTTTTAAGTTACAATGGCATGAAAAAAGTGACTTATGACTGTTTTTCACACTTACTACCACTGCAGCATCCACATGGTCATGTGACCAAGTTCTGATGCTTGGCACTTGACTCATATTTACAACAGTTGCAGTGTCCTGGGGTCATGTAATCACTATTTGCAGTCTTCTAACAAACAAAGTTAATGGGGAAGTCAGATTCACTTAACAGTCATGTTATTAACTTAACTGCAGTGATTCATTTAACAACTGTGGCAAGAAAGAGCGTAAAATAGGGTAAAATTCACTTAGTAATTGTCTCACGTAGCAACAGAAATTTTGGACTCAAGTGTGGTCGTAAGTTGAGGACTATTTGTACAAGCCAAAGTGAAACAAACTGTGTGATTGCCACAAACATAAGTGTGTGGCAATTAACAGGTAATTTGTTCTGTGGCAATCACACAGCTTGTTTCACTTTGGCTTAGCATTATCTCCTCCAGATCATACTTGAACCCTTGTGTAAACCCAGCAAATGATGATTTATGATCTAAGGCCAGGGGTTTAAACACCAGAGGCTGACTAATTTCTATACATTTTGAATGAAAATATATAAATAATGACTAATCATGTTAGCTATTTATTACCTCCAGGATTAAAAGCATGCAGTATCTCTAAATCAGGGGTGTCAAACTGGTGGCCCATGGGCTGGATGCATCACATGCAGGCCACGCCCATCCAAGCTCTGCAAAGGGAAAAAATACATCATATGTCACGTGACGGCAACGTGACGTGGCGAGTTTAACACCCGTGCTCTAAATACTAGTTTGAGGGGAACTTGAGGAAGGGATACTTATCACACTTATATTGTGAGATTCTCATAGAATCTCAGCCACTTAGAGAACTAGATAGCATAAACCTTTAGTTTCATCCAGCAGCTTTCTTACGTTATTATGAAGAAATGCTTATTTTGATGAAGTGCATTTGAAATGAATACAT